>NC_081361.1:9822217-9844717 GCF_030684315.1 Stegostoma tigrinum | reverse complement strand
TCAGATGTTAAGGGAGTTGACTGAATCCCTTTCAATGTAAGATACTATCAAGGCTGCACACACACGCTAAAGCTTTGATCTGTTTCTCTAATTCCCAGGCATTTAGGAACAGGATTAACCCAAAAGCAGACTCAGTGTGTATTTTTGCAGCTGAAAAGAAAGCGGTTTCTTCAAAATGCAATCACTGTTGTAGGAAATACAGAGGCAGTCTGCTCACAGCAAGGTAAAGGAAGACTTGCATTTATATAGCGCAGTTCACTTAGCACTTTACATACTACAGAGAGCAGAGGAGGATTTTCTCTGTATCTAACCCCGTGATGTCCCTGTCCGGGGAGTGTTTAATGGAGGAACAGTGTAGAGGGAGCTTTATGCCCTATCTAACCCTTTCAACCATCAGACGGCAGGTGCAGCCAGGATGACAATGTGATTGGTCAAGGCTGCTTTGTGAAGAGAAGACAACAGGCCTCTTTATGTCAGAACTGGAACGTAGAGGAGCAGATCATCAAACATATGGGCTCTAGACCAACTCAGCTCTCATTTACTTTGGCCCCATCAAAAACACTGAAAAAAAAATCTGACTGCATGATCATCTGTGCTTGAGAACAGAATGTTGCAAATAAGACTCTAAAGGGTGCACCACAGAATCAAACAATGAAGCCCTGAACTGTGTTTGCACCAATGACCAGGTAACCAGAGCAGGGCTCTGGTGAGAGATAGTAGGAACTGCAGATGCTGGAGAATCTGGGACAACAAGGTGTAGAGCTGGATTTTCTACAAACCACCTCTATAGTCACAGAGCCATTGGGTTATAGATTCATGGAGTCATACACCATGGAAACAGAACATTTGGTCCAAACCAGTCCAGGCCGACCATAATCCCAAACTAAACTAGTCCCACCTGCCTGCGCTTGGCCCATATCCTTCTAAACATTTCTTATCCATGTACTTATCCAAATGCCTTTTAAACATTATAACTGCACCCACATCCGTGACTTCCTCAGGATGTTCATTACACATTCATGTGTGGAAAAAAAATTGTCCCTTGTGTCTTTTTTAAATCTTTCTTTTCTCACCTTAAAAATATTCCCCCATAGCCTTGAAATCCCCCACCCTGGGGAAAAGACACCGATCTTTCACCTTATCCATACCCCTCTTGATTTTGCAAACCTCTATAAAAGTCACCCCTCAACCTCCCAAGCTCCAGTGAAAAAAGTTCCAATCTATCCAGCCTCTCCTTATAACTCAAACTCTCCACTCCTGGCAACATCCTGGTAAATATCTTATGAAGACTCTCCAGCCTAATGATATCCTTCCTGTAACAGGGCAACCAGAACTAGAAACAATGTTCCAGAAGAGGCCTCACCAATGACCTGTACAACCCCAACATAACGTCCCAACTCCAATACTCAATGGTCTGAGCAATGAAGGCAAGTGTGCCAAACGCCTTCCTAACCACCCTGTCCATATGTGACGCAAACTTCAAAGAATTATGTATCTGAACCCCCGGATCTCTCTGGTCTACGACACTACCCAGGGACCCCTTCACTCACTGTCAGAGCACACCCTCACTCTGAGCCTATCCTGCTCACTGCATCCCTGCCTTGCACTGCTCTGCCTTGCTTTTGTGCAATTAACCGGTCAGCCAGAGATACCAGGCTCATTGGGTTGCTGTCTTTCTGAGCTGTTTTGCCCAGTCACAAAGGTAAAGAGCTAGTCACAATTGTCATCAGGCCCCAGTCACATCAAAGGGAGGTGGCAGCCTATTGGATCTTGCGCTGTTCGATCCGGGAATTAACTGCAGACTGGGATGAGCCATGGCTGGAGAAGCACGGACCGAACAACTCAACTCTGAAGGGATTTGGACACGTGAAAGGATGGGAGGGAGTGTCCCAACAGGAGGATGCAGCGAAGGTGAAGCAAGCAGGGACAAGAGATGGCTGGCAAACAAATAAAAGGAAAGTGTGCTGTAACTCTATGCTTCTGTGTCTGCAGAGAACTGACTTAACAGCTTCATCATCATCCGATCTCTACAGTGTGGAAACAGGCCCTTTGGCCCTACCAGTCCACACTGACCCTTGGAGCATCCCACCCAGCCCCATTCCCCTATAACCCACCTAATCTACACATCCCTGAAAACTATGGGCAATTTAGCATGGCCAATCCACATGAACCTGCACATCTTTGGACTGTGGAACAAAACCGGAGCACCCAGAGGAAACCCCCGCAGACACGGGGAGAATGTGCAAACTCCACACAGACAGTCACACGAGGGTGGAATTGAACCTGGGTCCCTGGTGCTGTGAGGCAGCGGTGCTAACCACTGAGCCACCGTGTTCCTGTACACAATAGTCTGAGCAATGAAGGCAAGTGTGCCAAACACCTTCCTAACTATCCTGTCCATATGTGATGCAAACTTCAAAGAATTATGTACCTGAACCCCTGGATCTCTCTGGTCTACAACACTACCCAGGGACCCCGGGGGGAGAGGGGTGAGGGGGTGAGTGGGGAAGGGGGAAGGGGGAAAGGGGGGACCAGGTGAGTGGGTAAGTGTGACCAGTGCTGATATCTCAGTGGGTCGAAAGGCTAGAGGTGATTGCAGGGATAGGGAGTGGCGATGGGAGATTTGAAATCAAGGATGAGAACTTTAAAGCCAAGCCTTTACTAGAGAGGGAGCTGTCAGAGAGAGAGCCTGGTGGGTATAAGAGATCAGACAGAGATGGAGCTGAATGGGCAGAGATTGGAAACTCATTGACAGAATTAAAAGGTTCAAGCTTACAATTCACACAGAACTGCAAATCCCTCCATTTTTCAGTCAGATCTCCTGAGTTTCCAATTCCAAACTCATTATCCCAACCCCCACAGTCCTTTCCAATCAATGTCTCTTTCTAAAGTATATGTTCCAGCTTGACACCTTTCAATTTGTAATGAGATCGGGAGTTTGTGTGCATCTGACTGTGTGTGTGTGTGTCAGAGAGTGAGAGAGCGTGTGTGTGTGTGTGTGTGTGTGTGTGTGTGTGTGTGCGTGCGTGTATGTGATAGAGTGTGCATGTGCGAGAGTCTGCATGACAGAGACCACATGTGAGAGAGAGTGTGAGTCTGTGTGTGTGTGAGAGAGAAAATCTGCATGTGTAAGACTGTCTGAGACCACATGTGAGAGTGTGTGCGCTTGTATGTGTGTGTGTGATTGTGCATCTGTGTATTGGTATTAAAAGCATGTGCATGTGTGTATCTGCAAGTTTAAGTCTGTAAGTGCCTGTGTGTGTCTGCAGATGTACGTATGCCTGCCCCCTCTATATGTGTAAGTGTGTACGTATGCGTGTCTGTGTGTGTGTGTAAGTGTACATGTGTGTAATAATGTATGTGCTGTATGTGAGTGTGTGTGTAAATATGTGTTCTCTGTATGTGTCTGTGTGTAAATATATGCACAGTTTTAGACTTATACAAGTCCATGTGCATGTGAATCATTGTGTGTAAATATGTGTCAGGGTTGTGTGCATGCAAAAATGTGTGTGCTCTGTATAAGCTTGTGTGTGTAAATATGTGCATGTAGGTCAGCATACGTAAATGTGTCTCTAAGTGTATGTGTCTCTGTAAATGTGTGTCCATGTCTGTAAAATGTTCATGTGTGCCTGTAAATGTGGGTACAGTCACAACGGGAGAGCTCGCTGAAGAGCTGAGGTTTATGATAATGGAGGGAAGGGGGGTGGGGGGGGGAGAGAGAGAGAGAGAGAGAGAGAGATTGCAGCAGTAGCTGACGACAAAAAAAACACTGTCTCAGCCGCAGCCAACAGGAGGACAAATACGAATTTATCTTTGCATCTTCAGCAGTGGTAATGGCAACACATTTCTACCCCCCCCCCCCCCCCCCAACTCCGGAGAAAGATGTCACAGCAATGCAGACAATATCAGCCGTCTCAAGCCAAAGCAGCATCCTCAGGTGTCTGAGGGCGCTCTGCCTCTGAGTCCAAACGCGCAAGGCCCACTCAGGAGATTTGACCGCACAATCTAAGCTGGGCATTCCCAGGGCAGTGCTGAGAGAGAGAGCCACCATGCAGGCAAGATGGAAAATCGAGGCTCTGGCCTAGTCTCAGCTGGTTACCTTGCTGATGTTCCAACTGCTACTGCTTTCTGGAACACTGTCTGCTGGGAAGTATTGATTCGATAGGTCTGTCACCAAAACACTAGGCCTGGCAGGGAGATAGCAAGCACCTAGGAATTTTTTTGAGCTCATTAATTCTGCCTGTGAGGTATTCACACAACAGGATGCCTGTACCGTAGGATGTGAAACCCGTTAAAGGGGAATAAACAGCTGTATAAACAGGGTAAGGGGCACTCGCTGATGTATCCTGGGGAATCCCAGTCGGTATTAATTCTGTAATCACGTCACTTCTTTGGTCACAGGACCATTTGCGGGAGCTGGTCTGTGGGACAAACTGTCCTTTGTGTGTGCCCACAGAGTACCAGCTTTGAGACGCCCTTGAGGTGCTACACGAACGCAGGCTCTTCCCTGACAGCTGCCACATTGGAACTCTGCATTTCCCATGAGATCGCAGGTAGCTGAGGGGGAACCAGGAACCACTGGGACTCTGACATATGGCCTAAGAGAATGAATACACAGAGCAAAGCCTCAGAGTCAAGGCCCAGCAGCGATGGCCAACACAGTATGGCAAAGGACTTGGAGGATCGTCCGAGCTAGTAACCCATTATTATCAGCACACAAGCTCAAATCTCTCAAGGGCAGAGGGTTGAACATGAATTCAATAAAATTTGGAATTAAAAATAAGATAGACCAACATCAGCACTGTGCCAATTGTCATCATCTGGTTCACTAATATGCTGTCTTTCCCCAGTCTGTCCTCCATGTGACTTCAGACTCATGGCCATGCTGTTGGCCCTTAGCTACCCTCTCTCTAAGCTGCAGGGCAGTTAGGGACGGGTAAGGAATGCTGGCCTATCCAGTGGCATGTTGCTGATTTGGATATGGGGGGGCAGAAATCTTTTCCACTTTCCAGACAGTGAAAAGGCATTCATGTTTTTGCATGAACTTAGCCCCGCAACCAAACACAGCAAATAATGTTCATCCATCTTTTCCCCTCATTTTAAAACAGGACGAGGACTGCATTGTCAAGGTTAGCATTTGATGCTTGTCGCTAACAGACCTTGAGCTGAACTGGCTCATCTCCAGGTATGCCTGGTGCTGCTCTTGGCATGCCCTCCTGCACTCTTCACTGAATCAGGGTTGATCCCCTGGCTTGATGGTAATGGTTGAGTGGGGGATATGCCGGGCCATGAGGTTACAGATTGAACTAGAGTACAATTCTGCTGCTGTTGATGGCCCACAGCGCCTCATGGATACCCAGTCTTGAGTTGCTAGATCTGTGTGAAGTCTGTCCCATTTCGCACGGTGATAATGCCACACAAACACGATGGAGGTCATTCTCAATGTGAAGTGGGACTTCGTCTCCACAAGGGCTGTGCGATGGTCACTCTTACCGATACCTTTATAGACAGGTACAACTGCAGCTGGCAGATTGTTAAGGATGAGGTCAAGTATGTTTCCCCCTCTTGTTGGTTCTTTCCCCACCAGCTGCAGATCCTTTCTAGCAGATATGTCCTTAAGACCTGACCAGCTCAATCAGTCGTGCTGCTGCTGAGCCACTCTCAGTGGTGGACATTGAAATCCCCCACCCAGAGGACATTCTGTGCCCACACCATCCTCAGTGCTTCCTCCAAGTGCTGTTCAACCTGGAGGAGAGACTGATCCATCAGCCGAGGGAGGGCGGTACGTGGTGATCAGCGAGTGTGCACTCCATTGCCATTACTTGAGAGCTGGAGTTGAGAAAATGTGACAGAGATCAATGAAAAGAGAGACTAAATCAGCAATTCCAGATGGGACTGGCAATCTCACGCAATTGTAGCAAGTGTTATGTGTTTTCAAAGCTCTGGTATTCATCTCTCAATGATCTGTATGTCAATTACAGAGCAGCTTAATTAACTGCAAATCTGACTGTCAAATTTGGATTTGATATTAATTGGAAAGTGAGAGCTCTCAGTGGGAGAGGCTGCCCATCATGTTCATTAATGTGGAATGTGGAAAATGCACTGCATTACGTCTGTCACCAAAACACTAGGCCTGGCACGGAGATAGCAAGCATCTAGGAATTTTTTTGAGCTCATTAATTCTGCCTGTGAGGTATTCACACAACAGGATGCCTGTACCGTAGGATGTGAAACCCGTTAAAGGGGAATAAACAGCTGTATAAACAGGGTAAGGGGCACTCGCTGTGTAACCATACAGTGTCAGTGTTTATTCAGCAGGGTAAGGGTCACTCGCAGTGTAGCTGTACATGGTCAGTGTTTATTCAGCAGAGTAAGGGTCACTTGCTGTGTAACTGTACAGAGTCAGTTTTATTCAGCAGGGTAAGGGTCACTTGCTATGTATCTGTACAGAATCAGTGTTTATTCAGTAGGGTAAGGGTCACTCACTGTGTAACAGTACAGGGTCAGTGCTTATACAGCAGTTTGAGAGTTACTCGCTGTCTAACTCTACAGAGGCTGTTCATTCAGCAGCATGAGTGGAGGACATGGTCAAAGTGTAGCATTTCCTGGCATTGTCTGAATCGAATCAATACTTCCCAGCAGACAGTGTTCCAGAAAGCAGTAGCAGTTGGAACATCAGCAAGGTAACATGTTGCTGTCTCATTTCCCCAAACCTCACCAACACAGAGATATTTCCGAATGGCTTTAACACACCAGAGAATCCCACAGTAAAGAAACGAGTGCTTCGCATCAAAAACATGTCCCATGCAAAAGGGCTTAAGGAATGAAAGTAATAACTTGGCATTTACAATGTAACATCCACAACTTTAGTCGAAGACAGACAATGAAGATCTAGTTCTGGTACAAAGCAGCACAGACTGGTAAAATAATGGATACCACACGGAATTTGCTGAACACTTGCACAATGCCAATTTAACCATGAAGAGATTTGGTACAAACTATTCCAAGGCCTTCCCCGAACTGTTAAAAGCCTACTTTGGAAAGGCTAGACATCACGTAAATTTGCAACGGCCTAGCACCTTGGAGAAATACAAAGGGTGAGAAGCCTTGGGCCTAGTTGGTTGTTAGGGCTCCAGTTGCCTTTCTGTAGCTTCAGGCCAAAGATAAAAATTCAGTTTGATGTTTTGACCCACAGCCTCTCGCAGTGGTGCAGTGGAGTGTTAGCCCGTGTCATAGCGGCACCTCTCAGCTCTTCAGCTGACAACACTCGCACACTCAGTGTTTCTCTCAATGGTAGGGGGGAGGATCGAAATTCAACTCCAAAACAGACACAAAAGTTGGTTGGCGGGGTGGGTTACAAGGTGTTGGGGATGTTGGAGGCTGATGTCACTCTGTCTCTCAACGTGGACCTGACCAATTGTAAACAAAACAGGCAGCTATCCCAGACAGCAAAGTGCTCCCGGGAGGAGGGCATGTCTAGCTTTGAACTCCAACGCTATCAATACGCCTTTGAGCAATTCGCTGCTGTTGACGCCGATCCTGAGACTATCGGGCCCCTAATCCAGGGTTAGTACGTTGGGCTCCTATGAGGATACCAGTGGCCGTACTGATTAAAGCGCATCAGCTCTTCAAAACTGTGAAAGCCAGCCCCAACACAGGCCAGTAATTTAACCAGCACCCACACAGACGCCCAAGCCTGTGATCAGGCCTACTGGACCGCTAAACCTACTCTCCTAAAACCAACATGGCTCCATTATCCTGCACAATGCCGCAACACAAAGGGCCTGTTCATCCACTTGGCACTGGGCCTCAAAGAACCCGACCCCAGTGACTGAAACTTGGTCCCATGGCCCACCCACTTCCAGACACACAGACCGCGTTGACTCACGCCTTATCGGCAAGTGCAATCCCACTCTCCATCCGTCATAGATCCCCCTTCAGCTCATCAATGCCTGTTCCACAGTGCCGACCGCCAACTGTCTGTCTGTTAGACCGGACTCACTGAAACAAAATGCGGACACACTCCTCCCTAGGGACCCCACCCGTAAGTACAGACACTCTCCCCAGGGAGACACCACCCCTCGTAAATACAGACACTCTCCACGGGAAGGCTCCCCCTGTAAATACTGACACATACCCCTGAGCGAGCACCCCCCCCCCCACGCCCGAAAATACCGACACATTCCCCAGGGATCCCCCGTAAAAACGACACACTCCCCCCAGGGAGCGCCTTCCCCGTAAATACTGACACACACCCTGGGGAGCTCCCCTTGTAAATACTGATACACCACCCCGCCAGAGATCCCCTGTAAATACTGACATGTTCCCCTGTAATCCCCCATATACTGGCCCACTCTGGTGTTTTCAAATCAGGGTGGCCCAGCATCAGAGTGAGTACCCACCAGCAGATGCTCCTGACTATTAAACTGCCCTGCTATGGGCTGAATACAGGCAACTGTAGCTCACAAGGTTATCAAATGGTTTCCAGCTGATGCATTCGTGTGCAGGAGTAGGACGGTTTTTGATCAAAATGAAATATGGGAGGAGTCGCATCGTGCTGGACTTGGGGATACTGTGAGGGATTCATTCACAGGATGTGGGCATCGCTGGCCATGCAGCATTTCTTGCCCATCCCTAACTGCCCAGAGGGCAGTTAAGAGTCAACCACATCTTGTGGGTCTGGAGTCACACGTAGGCCGGACCAGATAAGGATAGCAGTTTCCTTCCCTAAAGGACATTAGTGAACTAGATGGGTTTTTCCGACAATTGACAACAGACTCACCGTCATCAATAGACACATAATTCCAGATTTCCATTAATGGGATTCACCCTGCTGGATGCGAATTCTATAAAATGGAGATTTGAGAGCAGGGAACAGGCCAATGACAACAGACATCCTCACTGGGCCGCTGTGGGCTGCTCTCTCCATCTCCGGGACCTCGTCTGGTGCGTTTAATTGCCACTCCCAAGAGGGTCATCGAGTGCGGTACTGAGGGAGTGCGCCTCGGAATGCGGTGACAGTGTTCTTTTCACAACACTCAGGCTCAGGGCTTCCCTCTCCCAGACCTGTAGAGGAGCTCCATTGTAGTTAATTCTCAGGAGGATCCACGCCCTCAGCCTACGCTTTTTCTCTGCGCTGTCAGACACCAAAGTCTACTTCAACTCCCCCACCCCCGTCCCACTCCCCTGGCGACACGTCCATCCTTGGGGCCTCCTCCACTGTCAGAGTGAGGCCAAACGTAAACAGGAGGAACGACACCTGATATTTTGCCTTGGGAGCTTATAGCCCAGTGGCCTGAATGTTTACTTCACCAGCTTCAAAATCTCTCCACCCCCAACCTGCCCATCTGCCCACTCACCTATCCATTCCACCCTTCTCATTGGCCAACCACTATAACACGCTAGCTGCATCCACCTATCTCCATCCCACCTACCCAGCCCCAACATTTTTATTCATTTCGGGGCTTCCCTCCCCCTTCCTGGTCCTGAGGAAAGGCTTCGGCCTGAAATGTTGACTTTCCTGCTGCTTGGACTTGCCATGTTTAGGGGGTAGCTCAGTGGTTAGCACTGCTGCCTCACAGAACCAGGGGCCTGGGCTCGATCTCACCCTGGGGCGACTGTCTGTGTGGAGTTTGCACATTGTCCCCCGTGTCTGAGTGGGTTTCCTTCTCGTGCTCTGGCTTCCTCACACCGTCCAAAGATGTGCAGGTTAGAGTGGATTGGCCATGTTAATTTGACATTGGTCATGTTCAGGGATGTGTAGATTAGGGGAATGGGTCTGGGTGGGATGCTCTGAGGCCCAGTGTGGACTTGTTGGGCCGAAGAGACTGTTTCCACACTGTAGGGGTTCTATATATTAAAAAAATGTCCAGCTCCACATTTTATTGAGTCCAGTTTATAGCATCTGCCGTCCTCAGCGTCTCCTGCGGCAAAGTGCTTTTAAAGGAAGCTCAGAAAGGCAGCTGCCGCTATGCAACACAGAAGCGGCCCAGCCTCTGGCGTTCGCCTCTGGAATACGAATAGGATGGGCGGAAATTTCAACGCCTCCAATGACCTGGTGTGACCAGGAACGGAAGGGGTGGGTGGTGGAGGCAGGTCACGGCAACCCGTTGGCGGAATCCCCACTGTTCGATAATAAATGAAGTGTTTACGTGCGGCGTATGTGAATCCGAGACCATCAGTCTCCTGCCAATTCAGGAGGAGGAAACGGAAGCTCTCGAGGAAGGGTCACCGGGCTCGAAACGTTAACTCGGATTTCTCATCACAGGGTTGGGAGTGGAGAGGGAGCCTTAACCATTGGCCCTTCCAAACCCCGCACGTGTACAAACCCCAGCATACTCAGCCTCTCCTCGTTGGCCTGCCCCCTCCACCCCCGGGATCAGCCGAGTGAACCTTCTCTGGACTGCCTCCGATGGATGCCAGTGTGCCCTCCCTTAGATCGGAGGCCCGAAATCATTCACAGACTTCCAGCTGGGGGTCTGACTAGTGCCTTGTACTGTTTTAGCCAAACTTTGAAGCCCCGTTCCCTCGAAGCCAACATTCCATTTGCCTTCCCTTCTTCCCACTCGCCTTTTCAGATTCACGCAGAGGGACCGCTGAGGATGAGGGATGGTCCAGCCGGAGATGTTTGAGGTGATTTAAATGGGCGATGAGAAGATGGGAGAGGTTATTCCCACTGGCGGGTGGTCTGGAACTCATTATCCAGGGATAAAACCGGGCTGGGCTTTCCCACAGCAAGGTCCAGGGCCCTCAAGCGCTACAAAGCCGCGACCACCATGATTTCCTCCGGAGACGGGCTGAGGCGCAGGAAGGGAGTGAGTCAGATACAGGTCGCAAACTCCAATCTTGGGAGTCTGCACTCCCAGGGGCTGACGAACTTCACCCTCACGGTCCCCACCGTCGCACGGCTTCCAGCCCAGAGGAGGTCCCCTTGGCCCATTGTGTCCATACTAGCCCTGCCTGCAGGACCCACTCACTTCGGGTCCTGCTTCTTCCCCTCAGGCCCCCTTCGTTGCTTCACCCTACGTGGGGGGGGGGGGGGGGTGGATTGTCCGATCTCCCTCCCCACACCCTCCGCCTTTTGAGGCTCTCTTCTCATTCATGCCAGAGCCTAGCCACTTTCATCCTCAGTTTCTCCTCTTGCCTGTTGCCATCGCCAAAGGTTCAGGGTGTGAATGGAGGGAGATGGGCCGAACGACCTCTTTCTGCTCCACCTCCTCAGTGACCATAAACCCCTCCAGCTCCCAGCAGCGCCTCACTGCTCCCCGCACGCTTCAATGTTGTTCTAACCTTCAGGAGACAGCCTTTTTTTTATCGCCACCCTGGTTAGCGCAGCTACCTCAGGGTCATCAATCTTCATCGGTCGTGGTGAGGCCGAGAGATGCGAACGCGAGTGCATTAACTGAGGCAGAGAGCTGTGCCAACTCCCTGGCACCCCGCCACCCTCTGCCTGCCCGCTCGGGACACAGTCACGGACAGAGCAGCGAGGTGGGTGGGGGGGAGGTGGGGTGTAGAACAGCGTGCTGTTCTGCCCAAGATGCCTGAGATGGCTACCCCCACCCACAAACACCCCGCCCCCCAAATTTCACCCCCCACCATCCCCGGGAACTGGGGCAAGATTGGGCATCACCATCAGCTGGTGGTGACCCGGGGCTGTTCTGGTCCGGTGCCCCATCCCCTCTTATTTATTGCTCAAGTGATGTGACTGGACCGCCTGCTACAAAGCACGGCAATTAAAAAAAACAAAAATAACCAGGTTTGACCAGGGAAAGGATTGGAGATGTCCCAAAGTCTGTCAAAGGTGCCACATGAACTGAAATATTTTGCTGCCGTCGTGACGGCGATGATAGTGGTGACAGTGGGTGCAGGCTCGGTGAACGCTAGAATGCACGAAATGATCGCAGCAAGCTCTGCCCCTCGCTTCGCCGAGAGCCAGACGGGGCAGGTCATGGTTAGCGGGCCACGGAGCATGGCGTGGCGCACTGGCGCCAGGAGGCACGCAGATGGTCACACAGACAGGAAGGGGCACGGGCCTGCAGACGAGCACACACTCCGACACACTCCCAAATGCTCGTCCAGGGACACACAGCCACTAACAGCCAGGAACACACAGTCACTAACGTACAGGAACACGCAGCCATTAACACACAGGAACACGCAGTCACTAAAGTATAGGAACATACAGCCATTAACGTCGAGGAACACACAGCCACTAAAGTACAGGAACACACAGCCACTAAAGTACAGGAACACACATCCGTTAATGTACAGGAACACACAATCGCTAACGTACAGGAACACACAGACACTGGGGTTCAGGAGCTCAGAGACACTAATGTGCAGGAGGGCACAGACAAAGTATTGCAGAAAAGCGCATACTCTAAGGTACAAGAACACACAGACACTAAGTTAAGCGAACACTCGGGCTGTAGGTTACAGAAAAATACTGACACTAAGGTACAGGAGCACACAGACACTAATGTACAGGAACACGCAGACACTGACATACAGGAACACACAGACACTAAGGTACAGTAACACAGAGACACATACAGGCACGCACCAAAGAAACAGGGACAAATGCTCGGTTGTGAAGGTGATGCTGAGTATTGGGTGCTTGAGTGACAAGGGCCTGTGTTGAGACAAGATCAAGAGGAGGTAGGCTCAAGGTGGTTGTGACAAAGATTGAGCAGCTTGTATGTGAGAAACGGGTTTGGGAGAGAGGTGGGAGTGATCAGATTGAAAGTGTCAAGCCGGAGAATGAGAGTGGAGGAAAAGGGACGGAGCATGGAGGGAGGGAATGACTGGCATGGATTGGGGGATGGAGTGGAGGAGGGAATGAAAGTAGAGGAGGGAGTGAGAATGGAGGGGGTGAGAGTGAGGGTGCAGGGGGTGCGAGTGAAGGTAGAGAGGGTGCGAGTGAGAGTGGAGGAGTTGCGAGTGAAAGTGGAGGGGGTGTGAGTGAGAGTAGAGGAGGTGAGTTTGAAGGTGGAGAGGAGAGAGTGAGAGTGGAGTGGGTGAGAGAGAGGGTAGAGGGGGTGAGAGTGAGAGTAGAGGGCGTGAGAGTGAGAGTAGAGGGGTGGCAGTGAGGGTGGAGGGGTGGGAGTGAGAGTAGAAGGGGTGGGATTGAGGGTGTACGGGGTGAGAGTAGAGGGGGGAGAGCAGAGGGGTGAGAATGAGGGTGGAGTGGGTGAGAGTGAAAGTAGAGACGGTGGG
Organism: Stegostoma tigrinum; assembly: GCF_030684315.1. Taxonomy (NCBI): domain Eukaryota; kingdom Metazoa; phylum Chordata; class Chondrichthyes; order Orectolobiformes; family Stegostomatidae; genus Stegostoma; species Stegostoma tigrinum. Next base: position 9,831,502 of record NC_081361.1, on the reverse strand, counting down.
AGTGAGGGTGGAGGGGGTGAGAGTGAGAGTGGAGGGGGCATAAGTGAAGGTGGAGGCGGTGTGAGTGAGAGTAGAGGAGGTGGGAGGGTGGATAGGGTGAGAGTGAGGATGGTGGGGTTGAGAGTGGAGGTAGAGGGGTGAGAGTGAGGGCGGAGGGGATGAGAGGGTGGAGGTGGTGCGAGTGAGGGTGGAGGGGGTCAGAGTGAGAGTGGGAGGGGGTGCAAGTGAGGGTGGAGGGTGTGGGAGTGAGAGTAGAGGAGATGAGTTTGAGGGTGGAGGGGATGAGAGTGAGGGTGGAGGGGATGAGAGTGAGGGTGGAGGGGTGAGAGTGAGAGTGGAGGGTTTGAGAGTAGAGTGGGTAAGAGTGAGAATGGAGGGGTGAGAGTGAGTGTAGGGGGGTGGGTGTGAGAGTAGAGGAGGTGAGAGTAGAGGGTTGGGTGTGAGAGTGGAGGGGATTGGTGTAAGAGTGGAGGGGTGGGAGTGAGGGTTAAGTGGGTGAGAGTGAAAGTAGACGGGGTGGGAGTGAGGGTGGAGGGGTTGGGAGTAAGGGTGGAGGGGGTGAGAGTGAGAGTAGAAGGGGTGTGAGTGAGAGTTGAGGGGGTGTGAGTGAGGGTGTAGGGGGTGGGAGTGAGGGTGGAGAGGGTGGGAGTGAGAGTAGTGGGGATGTGAGTGAGGGTGGAGGGCGTGAGAGTGATGTTGGAGAGGGTGAGAGTGAGAGTAGAGGGGGTGGGAGTTAAAGTAGAGAGGGTGTGTATGAGAGTGGAGGGGGTGGGTGTGAGATTGGAGTGGTGAGAGTGATCATAGAGGAGGTGATAGTGAGGGTAGAGGGGGTGGGAGTGAGGGTGGAGGTGGTGCGAGTGAGGGTGGAGGGGTTGGGTTGATAGTGGAGGGTGCTAGTCAGGAAGGCAATGAGTGAGCCAGGGTCAAGCTATGTGTTGTTAAACATGAGTGGGGCTGGTCTCAGGTACAGCTACAGCAATTGTCATAAACACCCATCGGGTTCACAAATGTGCTTCAGGGACTGAGCTTTACCCTTACTTGGCCTGGACTACATGTGACACCAGACATACAGCAATGCAAATATCCACCTGGGAACACTGACAGACAACCAAATATACACACAGAGATAACAAGGTGTAGAGTTGGAGGAAAACAGCAGACCATCAGATGAGCAGGAACGCTGACATTTCGGCTCTAGACCCTTCTTCAGAAGATTCAGAATTGTCATTTATTGCGTACAGTTCTGGTCGCCCCATCACAGGAAGGATGTGGAAGCATTGGAAAAGGTGCAAAGGAGATTTACCAGGATGTTGCCTGGTCTGGAGCGCAGGCCCTATGAAGAAAGGCTGAGGGACTTGGGTCTGTTCTCATTGGAGAGAAGGAGGCTAAGAGGGGATTTAATAGAGACGTACAAGATGATCAGAGGATTAGATAGGGTGGACAGTGAGAGTCTTTTTCCGAGGATGATGACTTCAGCTTGTACGAGGGGGCATAGCTACAAATTGAGGGGTGATAGATTTAAGACAGATGTCAGAGGCAGGTTCTTTACTCAGAGAGTGGTAAGGGTGTGGAACGCCCTGCCTACCAATGTAATTAACTCAACCACATTAGGGGCATTTAAACAGTCCTTGGATAAGCATATGGATAATGATGGGATAGTGTAGGGGGAGGGGCTTAGATTAGTTCACAGGTTGACGCAACATTGAGGGCCAAAGGGCATGTTCTGCGCTGTATTGTTCTATGTTCTATGTCGGCTTTCCTGCTCCTCTGATGCTGCTTGGCCTGCAGTGTTCATCCAGCTCTACACCTTGTTGTCTCAGATTCTCCAGCATTGGCAGTTCCCACTATCTCCAAATATGCACACACACCCCCACAGCCCACATATACATGGCAAACACAAATGCAGCCACAAAACAGATACACAATGCAAATATGCACACAAGAATACAAACAACCAAAACATATGCACAGGAAAGCATACACATACATACACACACACACATACACACACACACACACACATAGAGGAACACACAGGAACACACACATACACACACAAGAACTCACACACACACACACTCATAACACAAATATACGCACAGGGACATACAAATACACACACAACCTAAATATACAAACAAGGACACACAAAATATACACAACACAAATATACGCACAGGGGTACACAAAATACACACAACTCAAATGTACACACACGAACACACATTATTACATAGAATCTGCACATAGACACAGGCAACACACACAACACACAAGTACACCCAAACATACAGGCACATACACATGTTGAATGTTCCTCCTGCAGAATGTGAGAGGTAAGGGTCACCACTAGTGTCCCTGCTGACTACATCTGCGGGAAGTGCACCCAACTCCAGCTCCTTGAAAATCACGTTAGGGAACTAGAGCTGGAGCTAGATGAACTTCGGATCATTCGGGAGGCAGAGGGGGTAATTGAGAGGAGTTACAGGGAGGTAGTCACTCCTCAGGTACAAGAAAAAGACAGATGGGTTACGGTCAGGGGACGGAAAGGGAACCAGCAGGCAGTGCAGGGATCCCCTGTGGCCATTCCCCTCAACAATAAGTATACCGTTTTGGATACTGTTGGGGGTCACGACTTACCAGGGGAAAGCAGTGGGGCACAGGTCTCTGGCACAGAGTCTGTCCCTGCTGCTCAGAAGGGAAGGGGGAAGAGGAGCAGAGCAGTAGTCATTGGGGACTCCATAGTTAGGGGGACAGATAGGAGGTTCTGTGTGGACAAGTGAGACTCACAGTTGGTGTGTTGCCTTCCAGGTGCAAGGGTGCGTGATGTCTCTGATCATGTTTTTGGGATCCTTAAGAGGGAGGGGGAGCAGCCCCAAGTCATGTTCCACATTGGCAACAATGACATAGGTAGGAAGAGAGATGGGGATTTAAGGCAGAAATTCAGGGAGCTAGGATAGAAGCTGAGGGCTAGGACGAACAGAGTTGTTGCGTCTGGTTTGTTGCCCGTGCCACGTGCTAGTGAGGCAAGGAATAGGGAGAGAGAGGAGTTGAACACATGGCTACAGGGATGGTGCAGGATGGTGGGTTTTGGATTCTTGGATAATTGGGGCTCTTTCTGGGGTAGGTGGGACTTCTACAAGCAAGATCCCAGCCTCGGGTGACTGTCTGTGTGGAGTTTGCACATTCTCGCCGTGTCTACGTGGGTTTCCTCCGGGTGCTCCGGTTTCCTCCCACAGTCCAAAGATGTGCACGTTAGGTGGTTGGCCATTTCAAATTGCCTGTAGTGTTCAGGGGTATGTGGGTTATAGGGGAATGGGTCTGGGTGGGATGCTCCAAGTGGCGGTGTGGGCTTGATGGACCAAAGGGCCTGTTTCCACACTGTAGGGAATCTAATCTAATCTAATATGCACATACACAACCACACATGCACATGTACACATAGGAATATACATGTACACACACACCCACATACCCATGTACACACGCATGTACACATGCTTGTATACAAACATCCAATTACACACACACTTACACACCCAAATACATGTTCATACCCACACAATTACAAACTCACACAGATGCATAAATACACCTACACACACATGTACACACACACACGTACACAGACACACACACACACACAACAGAACACACACATCCACACACCATGCGTATGCACAAAAACACACACTACACACACCAAACATACACATGGGAACACACGCACACAGAACCGCCCAAACATGCACAGAAGAAAGCACATGTGTGCGCACACACACAAAACAGACACAGACACACAAACACACAGGACTACACACACATACATACACATACACATGTGCACACACATGTACATACATACATGTGTATACATGCACATGTGCACATACACAGTTATACACCTACACACACATACATACACACCTCCAGACACATACACACACATGTATACAGGCATGCATTCACACATGCGTAAACACACATGCATACACATAGACACACACGTATACACACACATCTACATGCATGCGTATACAAACATGTACAGTCACAAATACGTACAACACACAAAAATACACATACACACACATGCATATACACCCACATGTACACAGACTTGGGTATACAGACACATGTATGCACTCACACATGTACATGTACACACACACACACACACACACACACACACACACACACACAAACCGCAAGCATAAACACACAACCCAAATATACACATGGGCACAGACAAATACACACGAACCAAATACTCTCACTCAAACACACATATTAATACATATAATCTGCATAGACAACACACACTCACAGACACATACTGACACACAGGCGTACAAACATGTACACGTACACACATGCATAAATATACATGTATACACACACACACACACACACACACACACACACACACAGAGTTAAACCTTAGGCATGCACCAGGAAAACAGTATACCAGAAGCCCAGTGAGCTGCTTCCAAACCCAAGGGAGAGAGTGAGAGAGGGGAATAGATGTAAATTAAAAGAGAAGATCCATCATGTAATCTAATGTACCTTGAAAGTAAAATACATGCAGTTCATAAAACAGGAGCGTTGCTGGGCTCAGTGATGTATGGAGGGGCAGGATAGAAACTGAAGTCTGTGTCGAGACACAGCCCATTCCTCCTGCTCCACAGAGCTGGCGGCTACAGGAGAATAAATGTCGATTATTGTTACTTTGTGCAACTAGTACCTGGCAACTGACAGTTGGACTAAGCTTCTGTGAAGCCGCACCATTAATCACGGCCTGCTTTAAGTAGTGGATATTAATTTATGTCATCTCTGGTAAGGCTCTCTCAGAAAGGCTTGTTACAGCTTGGAGTGTGGTTTCTGCATTAGGTCAGGCTGTGGAAAGTGGGCTGTCATATCACATTCTGAGTCATCACCTTTTAATATCAAAGGACGGGACAAAGGAAGCGACACCAAAGGCCACTCAGTCCCTCCAACCTATCCCACAAATAATGACTGGATCACCTCACCCCCGCAATTCCCTCGCCAATGTAACTCCGTCTCTGATAAGCGCCCCCTCATCTTTCTGCGACGCAAGAAAGGTACTGGATTCCAGCTCTGAAATTATCCCAAACTGTCTCAACTTTCCCAATTTCCCCTGCCCTCTGTGCATGGTCTTGATGGCCTCGAACATTCGGCTTTCTTGTTGTGAATTCTACCTGCTCTCCCACATGCTTGCCAGACAAAACACTTTCTCTCCGTCTGCCCCGTTCTCCCATTCAAACGTCACAAACCCTATTGATTTACCGACACCCAGCTGCATGTGGGCATATGAGAGGGGGTCATTCGGTCCTTCCTGTCTGCTGTTCATTCGATAAGATCATGACTGATCTGACATTAACCCCAACCATACATTTCTGCAGGTCCCCCAATAATCTTTCACCCTCTTGGTCATCAGGAATTTACCTACCTCTGACTGAGAAAAAAAAATTATAAGGTTTTTGCATTCCTTGCCCTTTCGTAGAATCCCTACGGTGGGGAGAAAGGCCATTCAGCCCATCGAGTCCACACTGGCCTTTCCATAAAAAAAGAACATCCCACCCAACCTGCACATCACAGGACAATTTATCACAGCCAATCTACTCTCACCTGCACATTTTTGGATTAGTGGAGGAAACCCACGTAGCATGTGCAAACACCACACAGACAGTCGCCTGAGGGTGGAATTGAACTCAGGTCCCTGGCACTGTGAGGCAGCAGTGCTAACCACTGACCCACCACAACACCCAATTCGGGAAAAGGTATTCTAAAGGCTCTCATAGAGGTATCGAGGCATTAGTGACATACCAGTCCGGGGGGGGGAGGGTAGGAAGAGGAGGAGTTTGTATCATCCTCACAGTCTGACCCAAGACTTCCTAAGCAATACCCTATGCTCCATCAATTCATGCCGTTAGCCAGGGTGGAGCAAACATTTCAAAGACATTCTCAAAGCCGCCCTGATAAAACATCACATCCACCACCTGCTCTCCTCTGCCTGACCTGCAGGTGCCAACCATTGCAGAGAGTCTCTGGCGCAGTGGGTGGAGGCCAAGAGCAAGCAACGTGACCCGCCCAACATCAGCATTGGAAAAAATAACTCCGAGAGACATGTGGCCTTTTTAACCCTCGCGAGCTCTGCATCTGCAAAACATCTCAAGGTGCTTGACAGAATTGGAGACTTGGACGGACAAAGCATCCTATCTCACCACTTCGGTAGCATATACAACACATTTTGAGAACATTGCTAGAAATGGAGATTTTGATCTACCAAGTTGCTTATCACACTGATATAAATAGCATAGAGTCACACAGCATGGAAACAGACCCTACAGTCCAACCAGTCCATGCCCAACATAATTCGAAACCAAAACTAGTCCCACCTGCTTGCTCCTTGCCCATATCCCTCCAAACATTTCCTATTTGTGTACTTATCTTGCTCGCCTTTTCAACATTGTAACTGCACCCACAACTAATCACTTCCTCTAGAAGTTCAATCCTCACACAAACCACTCTCTGCATAAAAGATTTGCCCCTTCAGGCTCTTTTAAAATGTCTCTCCTCTCACCTTAAAAATGCATCCCCTAGTCTTGAAATCTCCCATCCTATGGAAAAGCCACCTGCCATTTACCTTACCTAGGCCCCTCATGATTTTAGTAAACCTCTATAAGGTCACCTCTCAACCCCCTTAACTCCAGCGAAAAACATCCCAACCTTTCGCCAGAACTCAGACTTCCAAGCCCAGCAACATCCTGGTAAATCTTTTCTGAATGCTCCCGAGCTTAAGAAGATCCTTCATACAACAGGTTTTAAAAGGCTTGCTAGAAACCCACACAGGCACAGGGAGAATGTGCAAACTCCACACAGTCGCCCGAGTCTGCTATTGAACCCAGGTCCCTGGCACTGTAAGGCTGCATTGCTAACCACTGAGCTGCTGTGCCATGACTCATTCACCACATGACGACTGTGGATTGACCTATAGCACCTTAACCCCTGCCCATATGCTGCTGCATTTGTCTGGCCAGCAGACTTGTCTGTTACACCTAGATCCCCGAGCCACTCTTTCCAATTACTGTGTATCCCTGTCATATCTGGGCCAATTCAGAGGCTGTTTATAGGTCTCCACCATTGTGCAGTCAAATACAGAACAAATGAATAAAAATGCTACATGAATGCATTTTATGACGCACCCCACCCCCGACAGCAGCCCATGCCTTCTCTCTTAATCAGCCATCCCCACCCCCTTGTCCACACCACATCGAAACCCACTCGATGGCCAGCACTGATGAGGAGAAAGAAACAGAGAGCAGAGGGGATAATGGGAACTGCAGATGCTGGCGAATCCAAAATAACAAAGTGTGGGGCTGGATGAACACAGCAGGCCAAGCAGCATCTCAGGAGCATAAAAGCTGACGTTTTGGAGGGTCTAGGCCTGAAACATCAGCTTTTATGCTCCTGAGATGCTGCTTGGCCTGCTGTGTTCATCCAGCCCCACACTTTGTTATCCGAGAGCAGATGGGAGCCCAGAATTGGTTTGGAACAGAGAACAGATCGACATTGTGGAGCTGGAGGAATTTACGGGGATAGCTGATCAGCAGGCAATTTGAGTGAATGCTTACTATGTTAAAACTGAGGCAATGAGTGGCAGCAAACAACATGTAGGGTGATGGGTGACCAGGACATGGTGAGGGCTCATCGTACAAAAGTTACCACCCACAGAGTGGCAGGACAAGCAGCAGCACAATCGAAGAGACAGGTTCAGAGGTAACATTGTCATGGGTTAGGGACAGGAGAAAGGCCAGCCCATCAATAGCCATGACACTGACGCCGGGAACTCTGTGTGTGTGTGTTTTTGTGTGTGTGTGTGTGTGTGTGTGTGTGTGTGTGTGTGTGTGTGTGTGTGTGTGTGTGTGTGTGTGTGTGTGTGTGTGTGTGTATGAGAGATTGTGTGTGAGAGTGTGTGTGTGTGTGCAAGTGTGTGTGCAAGAGAGTGTGTCTGCGCGTATGTGTGACAGAGTGTGCATGTGTACGTGTGTGTGAGCGTGCATGTGTCTGTGTGTGTGTGAGAGAGAGAAACAGAGAGTGTGGCTGTGTGTGTGAGTATGTGTGTGTCTGTGAGTGTGTCTGTGTGTATGAGAGAGGGTGTGTATGAGTGAGTCTGTGCTGTGTCTGTGTGTGTGTGCAAATCTATGTGTATAGGTGTGGTTGCATGTGTGTGTGCGCCTGCGTGTGTGTCTGTGAGTGAGTCTGTGTGAGTTACTGTGTCTGTGAGAGTGTGTTTCTGTGTATGTATGTTTGTGTGTGTGTGTGTGTGTGTGTGTGTGTGTGTGTGTGTGTGTGTGTGAACATGTGTATATGCTTGTGTGTGTGTGTGTGTGTGTGTGTGTGTGTGTGTATGAGTGTGCGTAATGTGTGAATGTGGCTACGCATGTTTGAGTGTGTGTGCGTGTGTCTGTGTTGTGTGTGTGTGTCTGTGAGTAAGTCTGTGTTGCATGTGTGTGTAAGTGTGTGTTGTGTGTGTGTGAGTCTGTGTGTGTATGTGTGTGTGCGTGTGAGTGTGTGCATGTGTCTGTGTTGTGTGTGTGTCTGTGACTGAGTCTGTGTGTGGGTGTGTCTGTGAGTCTGTGTGAGTTTGTGTGTATATATGTAAGAATGTGTGTGTGTGTCTGAGTGTCTGTACCCGCGTGAGTAGGTCTGTGTGGCTTTGTGAGAGCGTCCGTGTGTGGGTTTGTGTATGTGTGTGTGATTATGCGTGTGTGTGTGTGTGCGTGTGTGCGTGTGTGTGTGCGCGAGTGTGTGTGTGTGTGTGTGTGTGTGTGTGTGTGTGTGTGAGAGAGAGAGAGAGAGAGAGGGAGAAAGTGAGTGTGTCTGTGTGAGTGTGTGTTTGTGTGCGTGCCTGAGAGTGTGTGTATGCATGAGTGTGTGTGTTTATGTGCATGTGTGTGTGTGTGTGTGTGTGTGTGTGTGTGTGTGTGTGTGTGTGTGTGTCTGTGTGTGTCTGTGTGTGTGAGAGAGAGAGAGTGTGCATGTGTATGTGTGCGAGTGTGTATGTATGTGTGAGTGTGTGAGTGTGTGTGTGTGTGTGTGTGTGTGTGTGTGTGTGTGTGTGTGTGTGTGTGTGTGTGGTGTGTGTGTGAGAAAGAGATTGTGTGTGAGAGTGTGCGTGTGTCTGTGTGCCTGAGTGTGTGTGTGTATATGTTTGTCAGTCTGTCTGTGTATGAGTGGGTATGTGTGTGCGGGACTGTGTGT
>NC_081361.1:9757217-9767217 GCF_030684315.1 Stegostoma tigrinum | reverse complement strand
GGATGTGTGTGTGTGAGAGTGTATGGGTGTGTGAGTGTGTGTGTGTCTGTCTCTAGGGGTGAGTGTGGGTGTTTGTGTGTGTGTCTGTAGTGGGGGGTGTTTGTGTGAGTGAGTGTGTGTGGGTGAGTATGGATGGAGTCTGGATGGGGTACAGTGTGTGTGGGCGTTGATATGGATGTGGGTGTGTGTCTGAGTGACGGTGCTGTATGGATGGGGTACAGTGTGTGTATGTGTATATAGTGGTGTGTGTGTGTGTGTGTGTGTGTGTGTGTGTGTGTGTGTGTGTGTGTGTGTGTGTCTGTGTCTGTGTCTGTGTGTGTGTGTGTCTGTGTGTGTTTATGTGTGTCTATGTCTGTGTCTTTGTGAGAGTGCATGCAGGAGGGTGTGAGTGTGTTCGTGTGTGAGTATGTGTGTGTCTGGGATAGAGAGTCAGTGAGAGAGAGAGAGAGACAGAAGAGAGAGAGAGTGTGTGTGTGTGTGTTTGTGTGTGTGTGTCAGCATCTGTGTGTTTGTGTATGTGCGTGAGTGAGTCTGAGTGTGTGTGACAGATGGTGAACATCTGTGTGAAAGTGTGCATGCGTTAAGAGTGTGTGCGAATATATATGTTTGTGTGTGTGTGTGTGTGTGTGTATATATGTTTGTGCGTGTGACTGTGTGTGTCTGTGTCTTTGTGGGCGTGCATGCAGGAGGGTGTAAGTGTGTTTGTGTGTGAGTATGCGGGTGTCTGGGACAGACCGTCAGTGAGAGAGAGTGTGTGTGTGTGTGCGCGCGCACGTGTGTGTGTGGGTGAATGAGAGAGTGACCTAGTATGAGTGCGTGTGCGTGTCTGAGAGTGTGTGCGTGCGTACATGCGTGCGTGTTTATGTTTGTATGTCGGCCTGTCCATGTCTGTGTGTGTGAGAGAATGAGTTTATGTGTGTAGGCTTGTCTGTGTCAGTGGTGTGAGTGTGAGTGTTTGTGTGCATGAGTGTGTGTGTGCGCACATGAGTGTGTGTATATGTATGCGTGTGTGTGAGTGTGGGTGTGTCTGTCGGGGTGTGTGTGTGGGTGTCTGTAGTGGGGTGTTTGTGTGAGTGAGTATGGGTGGAGTCTGGATGGGGTACATTGTGTGTGGGTGTGGGTGTGGAAGTAGGTGTGTGTCTGAGTGATGGTGCTGTATGGATGGGGTACTGTGTGTGTGTGTGTGTGTGGTGTGTGTGTGTGTGGTGTGTGTGTGTGTGTGTGTGTGTGTGTGTGTGTGTGTGTGTGTGTGTGTGTGTGTGTGTGTGTGTGTGTGTGTGCACGCGTGTGTGTTTGTGTGTGTGTGTTTGTGTGTGTTTATCTGAGAGTGCATGCAGGAGGGTGTGAGTGTGTTTGTGTGTGAGTATGTGCGTGTCTGGGATAGAGAGTCAATCTGTGTGTGTGTGTGTGTGTGTGTGTGTGTGTGTGTGTGTGTGCATGTGTGTGTGTGTGTTTGTGTGTGGGTGAGCGAGAGAGTGACCAAGTGTGCCTGTGTGAGAACGTGTGTGTCTGAGAGTGTGTGCGTGCATTTGTGTGTGTGTTTGTATGTCGGCCTGTCCGTGTCTGTGTGTGTGAGAGAGTGAGAGTTATGTGTACGCTTGTCTGTGTCTGTGGCGTGAGTGTGAGTGTTTGTCTGTGTGCGCGTGCGTGCGCGTATGAGCGTGTGTGTATATGTATGTGTGTCTGTGTGTAGGTGTGTAGGTGTGTGTGTGTCTGTGTCTTTGTGAGCGTACATGCAGGAAGGTGTGAGTGTGTTTGTGTATGTGTGTGTCTGGGATGGAGAGTCAATGAGAGTGTGTGTGTGTGTGTAGGTGTGTGTGTGTCTGTGTCTTTGTGAGCATACATGCAGGAAGGTGTGAATGTGTTTGTGTATGTGTGTGTCTGGGATAGAGAGTCAATGAGAGTGTGTGTGTGTGTGTGTAGGTGTGTGTCTGTGTCTTTGTGAGCGTACATGCAGGAAGGTGTGAGTGTGTTTGTGTGTGAGTATGTGTATGTCTGGGAGAGAGAGTCAGATAGAGTGTGAGTGTGTGTGTGTGTGTGTGTGTGGGTGAGCGAGAGAGTGACCAAGTGTGCCTGTGTGAGTGTGTGTGTGTCTGAGACTGTGTGCGTGCGTGCATGCGTGCGTGTGTGTGTTTGTATGTCAGCCTGTCCGTATCTGTGTGTGTGAGAGACTGAGTGTATGTGTGTACGCTTGTCTGTGTCAGTGATGTGAGCGTGAGTGCTTGCCTGTGTGCATGAGTGTATGTGTGCGTATATGTATGCGTGTGTGTGAGTGTGAGTGTGTCTGCAGGGATGTGGATGTGGGTGTTTGTGTGTGTGTCTATAGTGGAGTGTGCTTGTGTGAATGAGTGTGTGTGGGTGAGTATGGGTGGAGTGTGGATGAGGTAGAGTGTGTGTGAGTGTGGATGTGGGTGTGTGTCTGAGTGATGGTTCTGTATGGATGGGGTGTGTGTGTGAGAGAGACAGTGTGTTTGTGTGTGTCGGTGTCTGTGTGTGTGTGTGTGTGTGTGTGTGTGTGTGTGTGTGTGTGTGTGTGTGTCTGTGTCTGTGTCTTTGTGAGCGTGCATGCAGAACGGTGTGAGTGTGATTGTGTGTGAGTATGTGTGTGACTGGGATAGAGTGTCAATGAGTGTGTGTGCGCGCGTGTGTGTGTGTGTGTGTGTATGTGTATGGGCAAGCGAGAGAGTGACCGAATGTATCTGTTTGAGTGTGTGTGTGTCTGGGAGTGTATGTGCATGAGTGTGTGTGTGTGTCTGTGTGTGTGTGTGTGTGTGTGTGTGTGTGTATGTGTGTGTGTGTGTGTGTGTGTGCGTAGGTGTGTTTGTGTCTGTGTCTTTGTGAGCGTACATGCAGGAACGTGTGAGTGTGTGAGTATGTGCATGTCTGGGACAGAGAGTCAGATAGAGTGTGTGTGTGTGTCTGTGGGTGGTCAAAGAAAGAGTAGGGCCGATCAGGGATAGCATAGGGAACTTGTGTGTGGAGCCTGAGGAGGTAGGGGAAGCCCTAAATGAGTTTTTTGCTTCTGTCTTTACGAAAGAAACCAACTTTGTAGTGAATGAAACCTTTGAAGAGCAGGTGTGCATGCTGGAATGGATAGAGATAGACGAAGCTGATGTGCTGAAAATTTTGTCAAACATTAAGATTGACAAGTCGCCAGGCCCGGATCAGATTTGTCCTCGGCTGCTTTGGGAAGCGAGAAATGCAATTGCTTCGCCACTTGCGAAGATCTTTGCATCCTCGCTCTCCACTGGAGTCGTACCTGAGGACTGGAGAGAGGCAAATGTAATTCCTCTCTTCAAGAAAGGAAATAGGGAAATCCCCGGCAATTATAGACCGGTAAGTCTCACGTCTGTCGTCTGCAAGGTGTTAGAAAGGATTCTGAGGGATAGGATTTATGACCATCTGGAAGAGCATGGCTTGATCAAATACAGTCAACACGGCTTTGTGAGGGGTAGGTCATGCCTTACAAACCTTATCGAGTTTTTTGAGGATGTGACTAGAAAAGTTGATGAGGGTCGAGCTGTGGATGTGGTGTATATGGACTTCAGTAAGGCATTTGATAAGGTTCCCCATGGTAGGCTCATTCAGAAGGTCAGGAGGAATGGGATACAGGGGAACTTAGCTGCTTGGATACAGAATTGGCTGGCCAACAGAAGACAGCGAGTGGTAGTAGAAGGAAAATATTCTGCCTGGAAGTCAGTGGTGAGTGGAGTTCCACAGGGCTCTGTCCTTGGGCCTCTACTGTTTGTAATTTTTATTAATGACTTGGACGAGGGAATTGAAGGATGGGTCAGCAAGTTTGCAGACGACACAAAGGTCGGAGGTGTCGTTGACAGTGTAGAGGGCTGTTGTAGGCTGCAGCGGGACATTGACAGGATGCAGAGATGGGCTGAGAGGTGGCAGATGGAGTTCAACCTGGATAAATGCGAGGTGATGCATTTTGGAAGGTCGAATTTGAAAGCCGAGTACAGGATTAAGGATAGGATTCTTGGCAGCGTGGAGGAACAGAGGGATCTTGGTGTGCAGATACATAGATCCCTTAAAATGGCCACCCAAGTGGACAGGGTTGTTAAGAAAGCATATGGTGTTTTGGCTTTCATTAACAGGTGGATTGAGTTTAAGAGTCGTGAGATCTTGTTGCAGCTCTATAAAACTTTGGTTAGACCGCACTTGGAATACTGCGTCCAGTTCTGGGCGCCCTATTATAGGAAAGATGTGGATGCTTTGGAGAGGGTTCAGAGGAGGTTTACCAGGATGCTGCCTGGACTGGAGGGCTTATCTTATGAAGAGAGGTTGACTGAGCTCGGTCTCTTTTCATTGGAGAAAAGGAGGAGGAGAGGGGACCTAATTGAGGTATACAAGATAATGAGAGGCATAGATAGAGTTGATAGCCAGAGACTATTTCCCAGGGCAGAAATGGCTAGCACGAGGGGTCATAGTTTTAAGCTGGTTGGTGGAAAGTATAGAGGGGATGTCAGAGGCAGATTCTTTACGCAGAGAGTTGTGAGAGCATGGAATGCGTTGCCAGCAGCAGTTGTGGAAGCAAGGTCATTGGGGTCATTTAAGAGACTGCTGGACATGTATATGGTCACAGAAATTTGAGGGTGCATACATGAGGATCAATGGTCGGCACAACATTGTGGGCTGAAGGGCCTGTTCTGTGCTGTACTGTTCTATGTTCTATGTTCTATGAGAGAGTGACCAAGTGTGCCTGTGTGAGTGTGTGTGTGTCTGTTTGTATGTTGGCCTGTCCATATCTGTGTGTGTGAGAGACTGAGTGTATGTGTGTAGGCTTGTCTGTGTCAGTGATGTGAGCGTGAGTGTTTGCCTGTGTGCATGAGGTATGTGTGCGTGCATGAGTGTGTGTGTATATGTATGCGTGTGTGTGAGTGTGAGTGTGTCTGTAGGGATGTGGATGTGGGTGTTTGTGTGTGTGTCTATAGTGGGGTGTGATTGTGTGAATGAGTGTATGTGGGTGGATATGGGTGGAGTGTGGATGGGGTAGAGTGTGTGTGAGTGTGGATGTGGGTGTGTGTCTGATTGATGGTGCTGTATGGATGGGGTACAGTGTGTGTGTGTATGATGTGATGTGTGTGTGTGTGTGTGTGTGTGTGTGTGTGTGTGTGTGTGAGAGTGTGATGTGTGAGAGTGTGAGGGAGTGTGTGTGTGTGTGTGTGTGTGTGTGTGTCGGTGTCTGTGGGTGTGTGTGTCTGTGTCTTTGTGAGCGTGCATGCAAGAGGGTGTGAGTGTGTTTGTGTGTGAGTATGTGTGTGACTGGGATAGAGTCAATGAGTGTGTGTGTGTGTGTGTGTGTGTGTGTGTGTGTGTGTGTGTGTGTGTGTGTGTGTGTGTGTGTGTGTGTGTCTGCATCTATGTGTTTGTGTGTTTGTCTGAGTTACACTGAGTGTGTGGGACAGCTGGTGAATGTGTGCGTGAAAGTGTGCATGCGTTGAGAGAGTGTGTGTGTGTGCATGCATGTGTTTGTGTGTGTGTGAGTGAGTCGGAGTGTGTGTGACAGATGTTGAATGTGTGTGTGAAAGTGTGCATGCATTGAGAGTGTGTGCGTGTAATGTGTGCGTGTGCGTGTGTGTGTGTGTTTTGAGAGAGAGAGAGTGTGTGTGTGTGTGTGTGTGTGTGTGTGTGTGTGTGTGGGTGTGTGTGTGTGTGGGTGTGTGTGTGTGGGTGTGTGTGTGTGGGTGTGTGTGTGTGTGGGTGAGCGACAGAGTGACCAAGTGTGTCTGTTTGAGTGTGTGTGCGTCTGAGAGTGTATGTGAATGTGTGTGTGTGTGTGTCTGCATCTGTGTGTTTGTGTGAGTGAGTCGGAGTGTGTGCGACAGATGGTGAATGTGTGTGTGCAAGTGTGCATGCATTGAGAGAGTGTGTGTGTGTGTGTGTGTGTGTGTGTGTGTTTATGTGCGAGTGTGTGGGTGAGCGAGAGAGTGACCAAATGTGACTGTGTGAGTGTGTGTGTCTGAGAGTGTGTGCGTGCGTTCGTCTGTGTGTTTGTATGTCAGCCTGTCCGTGTTTGAGTGTGTGAGAGAGTGAGTGTTGTGTGTATGCTTGTCTGTGAGTGTGAGTGTTTGTCTGTGTGCACGTGTGTGCATGTATGAGTGTGTGTGTGTGTGTCTTTAGGGGTGTGTGTGTGCGTCTGTAGGGGTGTGTGTGTGTGTGTGTGTGTGTGTGTGTCTGCTGTCTCTAGGGGAGTGAGTGGGTGTTTGTGTGTGTGCCTGTAGTGGGCTGTGTTTGTGTCAGTGAGTGTGTGTGGGTGAGTATGGGTGGAGTCTGGATGGGGTACAGTGTGTGTGGGTGTGGGTGTCTGTGTCTTTGTGAGCATGCATGCAGGAAGGTGTGAGTGTGTTTGAGTGAGTATGTGTGTGTCTGGGATAGAGAGTCAATGAGAGTGTGTGTGTGTGTGTGTGTGTGTGTGTGTGTGTGTGTGTGTGTCTGTGTGTGTGTGTCTGTGTGAGTGTACATGCAGGAAGGTGTGAGAGTGTTTGTGTATGTGTGTGTCTGGGATGGAGAGTCAATGAGAGTGTGTGTGTGTGTAGGTGTGTGTGTGTCTGTGTCTTTGTGAGCGTACATGCAGGAAGGTGTGAGTGTGTTTGTGTGTGAGTATGTGTATGTCTGGGAGAGAGAGTCAGATAGAGTGTGAGTGTGTGTGTGTGGGTGAGCGAGAGAGTGACCAAGTGTGCCTGTGTGAGTGTGTGTGTGTCTGAGAGTGTGTGCGTGCGTGCATGCGTGCGTGTGTGTGCTTGTATGTCAGCCTGTCCGTATCTGTGTGTGTGAGAGACTGAGTGTATGTGTGTACGCTTGTCTGTGTCAGTGATGTGAGTGTTTGCCTGTGTGCATGAGTGTATGTGTGCGTATGTGTATGCGTGTGTGTGAGTGTGAGTGTGTCTGCAGGGATGTGGATGTGGGTGTTTGTGTGTGTGTCTATAGTGGGGTGTGCTTGTGTGAATGAGTGTGTGTGGGTGAGTATGGGTGGAGTGTGGATGAGGTAGAGTGTGTGTGAGTGTGGATGTGGGTGTGTGTCTGAGTGATGGTTCTGTATGGATGGGGTACAGTGTGTGTGTGTATGAAGTGATTGTGTGTGTGTGTGTGTGTGTGTGTGTGTGTGTGTGTGTGTGTGTGTGTGTGAGACAGTGTGTTTGTGTGTGTGTGTGTGTGTGTGTGTCTGTGTCTGTGTCTGTGTCTTTGTGAGCGTGCACGCAGAACGGTGTGAGTGTGATTGTGTGTGAGTATGTGTGTGACTGGGATAGAGTGTCAATGAGTGTGTGTGCGCACGTGTGTGTGTGTGTGTGTGTGTGTGTGTGTGTGTGTGTGTATGTGTGTGGGCAAGCGAGGGAGTGACCGAATGTGTCTGTTTGAGTGTGTGTGTGTCTGGGAGTGTATGTGCATGAGTGTGTGTGTGTGTGTGTCTGTGTGTGTGTGTGTGTGTGTGTGTGTGTGTGTGTGTGTGTGTGTGTGTGTGTGTGTGTGTGTGTGTGTGTCTGCATCTGTGTGTTTGTGTGAGTGAGTCTGAGTGTGTGGGACAGATGGTGAATGTGTGTGTGAAAGTATGCATCCATTGAGAGAGTGTGCGTGTGTGCGTGTGTGTGTGTGTGTGTGTGTGTGTGTGTGTGTGTGTGTGTGTGTGTGCGCGCATAGGTGCGTACATGCAGGAACGTGTGAGTGTGTGAGTATGTGCATGTCTGGGACAGAGAGTCAGATAGAGTGTATGTGTGTGTGACTGTGGGTGAGCAAGAGAGTGACCAAGTGTGCCTGTGTGAGTGTGTGTGTGTCTGAGAGTGTGTGCGTGCGTGCATGCGTGTGTGTGTCTGTTTGTATGTTGGCCTGTCCATATCTGTGTGTGTGAGAGACTGAGTGTATGTGTGTAGGCTTGTCTGTGTCAGTGATGTGAGCGTGAGTGTTTGCCTGTGTGCATGAGGTATGTGTGCGTGCATGAGTGTGTGTGTATATGTATGCGTGTGTGTGAGTGTGAGTGTGCCTGTAGGGATGTGGATGTGGGTGTTTGTGTGTGTGTCTATAGTGGGGTGTGCTTGTGTGAATGAGTGTGTGTGGGTGGATATGGGTGGAGTGTGGATGGGGTAGAGTGTGTGTGAGTGTGGATGTGGGTGTGTGTCTGATTGATGGTGCTGCATGGATGGGGTACAGTGTGTGTGTGTATGATGTGATGTGATGTGTGTGATGTGATGTGTGTGTGTGTGTGTGTGTGTGTGTGTGTATCGGTGTCTGTGGGTGTGTGTGTCTGTGTCTTTGTGAGCGTGCATGCAGTAGGGTGTGAGTGTGTTTGTGTGTGAGTATGTGTGTGACTGGGATAGAGTGTCAATGTGTGTGTGTGTGTGTGTGTGTGTGTGTGTGTGTGTGTGTGTGTGTGTGTGTGTGTGTGTGTGTGTGTGTGTGGGCAATCGAGAGAGTGACCGAGTGTGTCTGTTTGAGTGTGTGTGTGTGTGTCTGGGAGTATATGTGTGTGTGTGTGTGTGTGTGTGTGTGTGTGTGTGTGTGTGTGTGTGTGTGTGTGTGTGTGTGTGAGAGAGTCGGTGTGTGTGAGAGAGTCGGTGTGTGTGTGTGTGGGTGAGCGACAGAGTGACCAAGTGTGTCTGTTTGAGTGTGTGTGCGTCTGAGAGTGTATGTGAATGTGTGTGTGTGTGTCTGCATCTGTGTGTTTGTGTGAGTGAGTCGGAGTGTGTGCGACAGATGGTGAATGTGTGTGTGCAAGTGTGCATGCATTGAGAGAGAGAGAGAGAGAGTGTGTGTGTGTGTGTGTGTGCGTGTGTGTGTGTGTGTGTGTGTGCGTGTGTGCGTGTGTGTGTGTGTGTGTGTGTGTGTGTGTGTGCATTTGTGTGTTTGTCTGAGTTACACTGAGTGTGTGGGACAGCTGGTGAATGTGTGTGCGAAAGTGTGCATGCGTTGAGAGGGTGTGTGTGTGTGTGTGTGAGTGAGTCAGAGTGTGTGACAGATGTTGAATGTGTGTGTGAAAGTGTGCATGCATTGAGAGTGTGTGCGTGTAATGTGTGTGCGTGTGTGTGTGTGTGTTTGTGAGAGAGAGAGTGTGTGTGTGTGTGTGTGTGTGTGTGTTTGTGTGTGTGTGTGTGTGTTTGTATCTGTGTCTTTGTGAGCATGCATGCAGGAGGGTGTGAGTGTGTTTGTGAGTGAGTATGTATATGTCTGGGACAGTGTGGGTGTGTGTATGTGTGTGTGGGTGAGCAAGAGAGTGACCAAGTGTGCCTGTGTGAGTGCGTGTGTGTCTGAGAGTGCGTGCGTGCGTTCGTGTGCGTGTTTGTATGTCGGCCTGTCCGTGTCTGTGTGTGTGAGAGAGTGAGTGTTGTGCTTGTCTGTGTCAGTGGTGTGAGTGTGAGTGTTTGTCTGTGTGCATGAGTGTGTGTGTATATGTATGTGTGTGTGTTAGTGTGGGTCTGTCTTTTGGGGTGTTTGTGTCTTTAGGCTTGTGTGTGTGCGAGGGTCTAGTTGTGTGTGTGTGTGTGTCTGTCTGTCTCTAGGGGTGTGTATGGGTGTTTATGTGTGTGTCTGTAGTGGGGTTTGTTTGTGTGAGAGACTGTGAGTGGGTGAGTATGGGTGGAGTCTGGATGGGGTACAGTGTGTGTGGGTGTGGGTGTGTGTCTGAGTGACGGTGCTATATGGATGGGGTAGAGTGTGTGTATGTAGTGGTGTGTGTGTGTGTGTGCCTGTGCGTGTGTCTAGGAGGGACTGTCAGTAACTGTGTGTGTATGTGTGAGTGTGTCAGAGAGAGAGAGAGTGAGTCTGAGTGAGTGTAACAGATGTTGAATGTGTGTGTGAAAGTGTGCATGCATTGAGAGAGTGTGCGTGTATGTGTGTGTGCATGTGTGTGTGATAGAGAGAGAGACTGTGTGTGTGTGTGTGTGTGTGTGTGTGTGTGTTTGTGTCTGTGTCTTTGTGAGCATGCATGCAGGAGGGTGTGAGTGTGTTTGTGTGTGAGTATGTATATGTCTGGGACAGAGAGTCAGATAGAGAGTGTGTG
>NC_081361.1:9707217-9709717 GCF_030684315.1 Stegostoma tigrinum | reverse complement strand
GTGTGTGTGTGTGTGTGTGTGTGTGTGTGTGTGTGTGTGTGTGTGTGTGAACGAGAGAGTGACCAAGTGTGCCTGTGTGAGTGTGTGTGTGTCTGAGAGTGTGTGCGTGCGTTCGTGTGTGTGTGTGTTTGTATGTCGGCCTGCCCGTGTCTGTGTGTGAGAGAGTGAGTGTTGTGTGTAGGCCTGTCTGTGTCAGTGGTGTGAGTGTGAGTGTTTGTCTGTGTGCATGATTGTGTGTGTGCGTGTGTGTGAGCGCATGAGTGTGTGTGTATATGTATGTGTGTGTGTGAGTGTGGGTGTGTCTTTAGGGGTGTGTGTGTGTCTTTAGGGTTGTGTGTGTGAGTGTGTAGTTGGGTGTGTGTCTGTCTGTCTCTAGGGGTGTGAGTGGGTGTTTGTGTGTGTGTCTGTAGTGGGGTTTGTTTGTGTGAGAGAGTGTGAGTGGGTCAGTATGGGTAGAGTCTGGATGGGGTACATTGCGTGTGGGTGTGGATGTGGATGCGGGTGTGTGTCTGAGTGACGGTGCTGCATGGATGGGGTACAGTGTGTGCGTGTGTCTGTAGGGGTGTGTGTGTGAGTGTGTATGTGAGAGTGTGTGTGCATCTGCCTGTCTGTAGGGGAGTCTGTGGGTGTTTGTGTCTGTGGGTGTGTGTCTGTACAGGTGTGTGTGGGGGTTTGTGTGTGTGTCTGTAGTGGGGTGTGTTTGTGTGAGTGAGTGAGTGTGAGTGGGTGAGTATGGATGGAGTCTGGATGGGTGTATGTGTGTGTGTGTGTGTGTGTGTGTGTGTGTGTGTGTGTGTCTATGTCTTAGTGAGCGTGCATGCTGGAGGGTATGAGTGTGTTTGTGTGCGAGTACGTGTGTGTCTGGGATAGAGAGTCAGTGAGAGAGAGAGACTGTGTGTGTGTGAGTCTGCATCTGTGTGTTTGTGTGTGTGTGTGTGAGTGAGTCTGAGTAAGTGTGAAAGTGTGCATGCATTGAGAGTGTGTGCATGTATATGTGTGCGTGTGTGTGTCTGAGAGTGTGTGCGTGCGTTCGTGAGTGTGTTTGTATGTCGGCCTGTCCGTGTCTGTGTGTGTGAGAGAGTGAGTGTTGTGTGTAGGCCTGTCTGTGTCAGTGGTATGACTGTGAGTGTTTGTCTGTGTGCATGAGTGTGTGTGTACGCGTGTGTGCCTGTGTGCGCACATGAGTATGTGTGTATATGTATGTGTGTTGTGAGTGTGGGTGTGTCTTTAGGGTTGTGTGTGTGTGTGTGTGTGTGTGTCTAGTTGGGTGTGTGTCTGTCTGTCTGTCTCTAGGGGTGTGGGTGGGTGTTTGTGTGTGTGTCTGTAGTGGGGTTTGTCTGTCTCTAGGGGTGTGGGTGGGTGTTTGTGTGTGTGTCTGTAGTGGGGTTTGTCTGTCTCTAGGGGTGTGTGTGGGTGTTTGTGTGTGTGTCTGTAGTGGGGTTTGTTTGTGTGAGAGAGTGTGAGTGGGTCAGTATGGGTGGAGTCTGGATGGGGTACATTGCGTGTGGGTGTGGATGTGGATGCGGGTGTGTGTCTGAGTGACGGTGCTGCATGGATGGGGTACAGTGTGTGTATGTGTATGTAGTGGTGTGTGTGTGTGTGTGTGTGTGTGTGAGAGAAAGAGAGAGGGAGAGAGAGAGAGAGAGTGTGTGTGTGTGTGTGTGTGTGTATGTGTGTGTGTGTGTGTGTGTGTGTGTGTGTGTGTGTGTGTGTGTGTGTGTGTCTTTGTGAGAGTGCATACAGGAGGGTGTTTGTGTGTGAGTATGTGTGTGTCTGGGATAGAGAGTCAGTGAGAGAGAGAGAGAGAACGAGTGAGTGAGTGAGTGAGTGAGTGAGTGAGTGAGTGAGTGAGTGAGTGAGTGAGTGAGTGTGTGTGTGTGTGTGTGTGTGTGTGTGTGTATGTGTGTGTGTGTGTGTGTCGGTGTGTGTCGGTGTGTGTGGGTGAGCGAGAGAGGGGCCAAGTGTGCCTGTGTGAGTGTGTGTGTGTCTGAGAGTGTGTGCATGCGTTCGTGTCTGTGTTTGTATGTCGGCCTGCCCGTGTCTGTGTGTGAGAGAGTGAGTGTTGTGTGTAGGCCTGTCTGTGTCAGTGGTGTGCGTGTGTGTGAGCGCATGAGTGTGATTGTATATGTATATGTGTGTGTGAGTGTGGGTGTGTCTTTAGGGGTGTGTGTGTGTCTTTAGGGTTGTGTGTGTGAGTGTGTAGTTGGGTGTGTGTCTGTCTGTCTCTAGGGGTGTGAGTGGGTGTTTGTGTGTGTGTCTGTAGTGGGGTTTGTTTGTGTGAGAGAGTGTGAGTGGGTCAGTATGGGTAGAGTCTGGATGGGGTACATTGTGTGTGGGTGTGGATGTGGATGCGGGTGTGTGTCTGAGTGACGGTGCTGCATGGATGGGGTACAGTGTGTGTATGTGTATGTAGTGGTGTGTGTGTGTGTGTGTGTGTCTGTCTGTCTGACTGTCTGTAGGGGTGTGTGTGTCTGTAGGGGTGTGTGTGTGAGTGTGTATG
>NC_081361.1:9562217-9592217 GCF_030684315.1 Stegostoma tigrinum | reverse complement strand
CAGTTATGTTTCATCCCTGTCACCCTGACATATTCCTGAATATTACACTAGCTTGCCCTTCCCAGTTCTAAGCCGGTGTGTATTCCCCAGGCTTCTCCTCCCCCATCGCCCCAGCACATTGAGCTAAAATTCAACCTTCATTCCCCATCGCTGCTCCATTCCTAAATCTGTCTTCCTTCACTGCCTTTTCATTACGTTGTCTCAGCGCGCCACCCCACCCTGGTGCTGTGCCTGACTCTGACTCAGAGCACTTGAACACAATGGCCAATGCAGGCGGTTCAAGGTTATTTGCACTGTTAGCTGCTCCCCCAATGGTAATGAGAATAACATTCACAGAGGCACACTGTGTGCTGGCCTGCTGGGCACAATAGCTCGCAGACCAGTTGCTGGGTGGGGGGAAGGGGGCAGAGGAGCGCTCTGCACAGGAGAGTCTGGGATCTCCTCTCTGGTCATTCCCGTCTGCCTGGTGTCTAAACACTGACTGATCAATTTTCATCTCTGTAAGGTTCCCCTGCACCTCATCATCCTTAGTGACTAACAGCCCTAAACACCCCACCCCACAAACCCCCAACCCCACAACAAGGCACAGCCTGGCAGTGGCTAAAATGACTTTATCTGCTCAAAGGGTGGACTCTGCATTTTGGAAATTTTCTCAGAGACAGGTTATCCCAGTGAAGACAGAATGTTGTCGGAAGCAGCTGCAGGTGAACCTCTCTTGCCTGTTTGCAGGGTATTACATGAGCCATGCTGTGGGAAAGCTGGCCTTGACACTGGCGCAGTGAAATAAAATTCAGTGGGCTCTACACTCGGCACTTCTACACCCAGGCAGCATGCTGACATGACCGCACTGTCGAGCCACGAAAATGTTTTTGTCTAAGGCTCCCCTTCTATTTTACAGATCACCACATTCCCCCTCCCCCAACCCCCACCACCGCACTTTGCTGTCTGGATCCTGTGTCCAAAGCGCCACTTCCATCAACCAGGTTCTGTACTGAACAGCTTCCACACAGACATCCTGCATTGTACATCCTCTTCCTCACACTGTCTCTCTGTTTCCCTTTATCCTTGCTGTCTTTCTTCTTAGCCATTTCCATCTTTCGCTCTCTCTCTCTCTCTCTCTCTTGTTCCTTCACACACTATATTTATCATTTATGCACACTGTCTCCCTCTCTTTCTACTTCTCCATCTTTCTTTGGTTTGTTTGCATTTCATTCTCTCTGTCTCCCTTTACGCTCTCCATGCATATTTCCCTCTGGACATGTCTCTTTGTCGCTTTTCTCTTTCCTTCTCTGTTTTCTCTCTCTCTCTCTCTGTCTGTCTATATTGCAGAACTGACAGGAGCTGAAATTATTACCAAGTGCTTGCGGAGAATTGCATGAAATTGTAGACAAAAGGCATTGGCTGATGAGATGACACCACAGCAATTAAATGGCCTTTTTCATTAAGAGTCGGTGTAGCCTCAGCTGAGCTCCATGTCACCGTTGTCAGCCATGTCAGGCTATTGTGCTGCCTGGAACAATTTGGATCTTATGTGTGGCGGTATTGTGATGGGGCCAAGACATGTCATTGTGGGAGTGTACATGGATGGGGGGTTGAAGGTATTGAGGTGCACAAATTCTCGATAATATGCAGCAGTGAAAGCTTTCTGTTTTCACTGCTTGCAACCACTGGAAATGTTGTGTTGGTCAGAGCGAACAGGGTCGGTGGGGGGTGGGAAGGGGCAGTGATTTTTGCTGGGGTCAGGACTAGATGCCACCAGGCCAGCATCTCCCTTAACTCATGCTGTGCCAGCAAATCTTGAAATCAGCTTCTGGCTATGACAACAGTGTGGAAAGGGGCAGTTAGATACAAACAAACGTGTGTGTGTGCATGTGCATATACATGTGCTGATTTGCATATCTGCGTGCACACGTGCCATGTGTGCATATGTCTATGTGTGTGTATACATGTGTTTGTGTGGTGTGTGTCCAGGTCTCAGTGTATGCGCTCATTTGGTGTGTGTACATGTTAGTGTGTATATGCATGTGCCTCTGTGCACTTTTATGTCTGCATATCTGCTCCTAAATGTGTGCTTGTGCACACCTATGTCTGCATCTCTAGGTCTTGTGTACATGTGCATTTGTGATTGTGCGTGTGACTGTGTATTCGTGTGTGTGTGTGCGCGTGTGTCTGTGCGTATAGGAGTGCACCTGTGAGCCTGCGTATGTCTGAGAGCGTGCCTGTGTCTGTGTACATGTGTCCCTGTCACTCTGTGTGTGTATGTATGTGTGTGTCTGTGTATGTGTGTGTGTGTGTATATGTGTATGTCTGTGTGTGAGTCTGTGTGTATGTGTGTGTTTGTGTGTGTGTGTGTACATGTTTGCATGTGCTGTCCGTCTGTCTGAGCATACATGTGAGAGAGCAATTAATGACACAGAAGCACAATTAAAAGTCTTCGCGCTAATGAACCAGTTGCTGAATGAGATGCTGGTCAGCTGCCAGCTTGGTTGGAGCTGCTGGTGAACAGTGCTGGGTACGGGAGGTGCCAACTCTCCAACATTCATCCCAAATCAAAAGGTAAATGGCGGGGGGGCACCGCTGACAAGGTAGAAAAAGAAGTCCTGGCAGAAAAACCGTGAGCAGTGCGTCAAAAGTTGATTTTGCTACATATTCTTGCAGCTCGATCACCAGGAACGTAAACATTGACCGTGGGGATGGATCAGGGGTGGTGAATATCCCACAGCACCCAGTGACAAAGAGGACTGCAGAAATTTGAGTCTGTGCAATGATATCTCAACCGGCAGCAGGCAGTGGAATGCTGGGAAGGAGCCTGGGCAGAGGGGACAAGCTGGTAATATCCCAAATCACAGAGTTGATTGCCTGGGTGCTGGTGCCAGGGAGACCGCAGTAAACCCCCGATGCCCCTCTGTTAACAAACCATCCTTTACAAGAGCAATGTAAACATCCACGCTGGAGATGAAAAGTGAAATGGATTTGCAGAACTCATAAAGAAAATAGCATCCTCCTTGGCTTTAATCCAGCCCCGATTCCCCAACAGCCTATTTAACAATATGTGGCAATTAAACTAAACGGTTTTCATCGCGTTGATAAACAGTGATGCTCATTAACACCCAGGCAGGGTCTGCGGTCCTCCAGGACACCCAGCAATCAGCTCTTCACCTCCCTCGCCCTTCCCAAGTACTCGAGTGAAGAGCAGGAGCACTCCACTCCAGACTCGAAGCCCTATCGAACCCTCAAAAGGCAGCAATGCTGAGACTCAAAGCAACCGTGTTCGAGAACCCAAATCCAAACAGCATCGGCTGAGGCTCGTGTGGATCGGAGAGAGAGGGAAGGGGAAAGGGAGAAGACAGAGGGAGAGGATAAGGGGAAAGGGAAAGGGAGGAGAGCAGAGAGAAGTGGGAGGAGGGGTCAAGGGGAAAAGGAGGAGGCAGAGATGGGAGGAGAGAGGGATAGGGAGGCGAGAGAGGAAGAAGAGGTAGGATAAGGGGAAGGGGAAAGGGAGAAAAGAGACAGAGAGGACAGAGGAGGGGGCAAGAGGAAAAGGAGGAGGGAGGTAAGAGGAAAAGGAAGTGAGAGAGAAGGGGAAACAGAGGAAAAAGGTAAGGGGAAAGGGAGGAGAGAGGGAAGGGGAAAGGGAAGAGGGAGGGAAGAGAAAAGGGAAGAGGGAGGGAAGGGAAAAGGGAAGAGGGAGGGAAGGGAAAAGGGAAGAGGGAGGGAATTGGAGAGGAAGGAGAGAAGGAAGGGGACAGCAGGAAGACAATAGGGTGAGATAGGGGAGAGGAGAGAGGGAAGGGGAAAGCGGGAGTGGGAGAGCGAGAAGGGGTGAAGATGGAAATGAGGGGAGAGGAGGAAAGAGAGAAGTGTGGAGTTAGAGATGAGAGTAAATCAGATGCCGAACAGGAGAGGAGGAAGGAAGAAGTGTAGGTGGGTTGTAATAGGAGGAGCTGAGGGAAAGATGGACATGGGCAGTGAGGGAAAAAGGGGGAAACGATACAGCTGGGGGTGGGGAGGACGAACAGATCGAGGGTGGCAGTGTGGGTGGAGTTAAGGGTGAGGCTGCGGCAGTGAGGGTGGTTTGGGATCATACAGTGGCATCCATTAGGGTGTGGCTGGGGTGGGTCAGGGCGATGTAGCAAGCAGAAATATTGAGCAAAGGATAAAAAGGACACAGAGAAGAGGGGAAGGGAGGGAAAGGAGTTAAGGCCTTAGTTTAATGGTGGTGCCCCTTCCTGGGGGAATGGGGAGAGGTTGCAACTGATCGAATACGAAGTGGCTGTTCATGTATCTCTTTTAATTAATCACTTGTTCTATCGACACTGCTTGTAGTTGGTGTACAGTCCCCAGGTAGATATTGCCTGTAGTTGGTGTACAGTCCCCTGGTAGATGCTGCCTGTAGTTGGTGTACAGTCCCCAGGTAGGTGCTACCTGTAGTTGCTGTACAGTCCCTGGGTAGATGCTGCCTGTAGTCGGTGTACAGTCCTTCAGTAGATGCTGCCTGCAGTTGGTGCACAGCCCTGACATGCCTGCTGTATCTCAGTCAGACGCTGAATTCCAGTTGTTTCTGACACTGGGAGCTGAGCCCTGGAGAGAGCTGCAGACCACTGGGATTCCTGACACAGTCAGACACAGGGTCCTGTCAGCAGATCCTCTCCCTCCTGCTGGTGCAGGCCATTCCAAACACCCTTCCTGGCGCCACCTTCCGCCCTGGCTCCCAGCCTCCATGCCCATCCCCCAGGCCTAATACACGTCGGCTACAGAGAGCATTTAGCATGAATCTTATCCCATCTCACAGTCTTGGCTGCCTCAGTGCAACCTGAGTGGGACGAACCTCTGGGACTGCCCTGGAGAATCCAGGAGTTGCAGATCTATGGTCCGGATGCATTTGGAAAAACGCCAAGGGAGAAAAATCGAAGCATCAATTAAACAAGATTCGAGCACTTTCATTAATTAATTCTAAAAATATCACTGGTAGTGAGGTGGGACAAAGAAAGATTGACAGTCAATGTCAAACTCTGTGAGATCAGGTGAAATCCTAATGGTTCTCTTGGCTAAGTCCAGGTTGCGTTGAGTCTTTGTCTCTTGGAAGGGTTTCTCTCTGTGAAACCGTGTGGGTTTTCTCCCTGCATCTCATAGAATGTTGCCGAATGCCATGTGACTCGGCTCACCAGCTCCCTATCCCGGCCCTTAGGACTCTCTTCCCCTCACTGCCAGTTCTAGGCCCATTCCACTGCCCTACATACCTGGAACAGACCGCCACTGCCAGAATATTCCAGGATTGGCTGGCATTCCTGGCACCAGCGCCCATTTTGCAAAGTGTGAGCCTGAACCAGCCCCAGTCAGAACGGAGATGCCCCGTGCGATGCAACACATGGCAGGGGGTTGGGGGGGAGAAATCCGTTTGGGGGAGGGGCAGACGTCCCCCAGGGGCCAACAGACGAAACCACCCCCACCAGACGGTGCCCCATCTGCTCAGAGGTTGCCACCCAGGATCAGTGGAGTCCCAGCCATCTGGGGGAATGCCCAACAGTGTAAGAAGGTGGGCAATGCCCTTCCCCAGTCAACCAGAGTAATGCCACTGCTGTCCCTCCAATACCTCACCCTCACTCTTATCTTTGCTGCTGTACCCAGCTCTCTCCAAGGTCCGTGCTCTACCACTCGCACTGTCGCTTTTCCAGTATCTTCTGTCAATCACCCTCATCCTCCTCCATCCCTATCCCCACTACCCTGCATGCCCTCTGCACTGCCCACTCACTCCCCCAGGGCTACTCTCCACCAGCATCAACAGTGACAGCTGCCCCACCCACTTTCATCGCCTGTAATACCCGCCTCTCTCTCTCTCTCTGTCTCTCTGTCTTTATACAAGACACATAATGTAAGGTCCAAATATCTTTCTCAACCCCCATGCCTCACACATTAATGTAGAGTGAATGTCACTCTGTATCTAACCCCGTGCTGTCCCTGTCCTGGGAGTGTTTGATGGGGGAACAGTGTAGAGAGAGCTTTCCCTGCATCTAAACCCGTGCTGTCCCTGCCCTGGGAGCATTTGATGGGGGACACAGTGTAGAAAAAAACTTTAGAACATAGAACATAGAACATAGAACAGTACAGCACAGAACAGGCCCTTCAGCCCACAATGTTGTGCCGACCATTGATCCTCATGTATGCACCCTCAAATTTCTGTGACCATATACATGTCCAGCAGTCTCTTAAATGACCCCAATGACCTTGCTTCCACAACTGCTGCTGGCAACGCATTCCATGCTCTCACAACTCTCTGCGTAAAGAACCTGCCTCTGACATCCCCTCTATACTTTCCACCAACCAGCTTAAAACTATGACCCCTCGTGCTAGCCATTTCTGCCCTGGGAAATAGTCTCTGGCTATCAACTCTATCTATGCCTCTCATTATCTTGTATACCTCAATTAGGTCCCCTCTCCTCCTCCTTTTCTCCAATGAAAAGAGACCGAGCTCAGTCAACCTCTCTTCATAAGATAAGCCCTCCAGTCCAGGCAGCATCCTGGTAAACCTCCTCTGAACCCTCTCCAAAGCATCCACATCTTTCCTATAATAGGGCGCCCAGAACTGGACGCAGTATTCCAAGTAACTTTACTTTCATTTTAAAGAGTACAGGAAGTTCGACTCTGTATTTGGCCCAGTGATAGTGTGGTGGGCGAATAGGCCTTCCAGTGTGTGTAACTGGGGGGAGATGGCACAGTCTGAGTGATCGAGGATACAAAGGGCCTTTGTGTAAAGACCTGCAGGGTCTGATGAGCTAATGGTGGGGCAGCACAGAGCTGGTGGGGAGGTAATAAAAGGGGCTTTCAGTGGAAATGGGCAGAACGGGCGATGGGGGGAATGTTTGGGTGAACAACCAACGGGCAGGGGCATGAACAACTAATGGAATCGGTCTTTGCTATGTGGCCCCCCCCCCCCCCCCAACAGAAAGAGTGCGGGCTGAAGGGTGTGTGACAGTGTCGTAGGGTGGGTAAGCCTGGTTAAGAGGGAGCTGTGTGCAGGGGACAGAGAGGAGAAAAACAGTGACCTCGAGCCGGGAGCAGCTGGTCGGAGGGCCTGGTGACCTCTGTCGTACAGCTCACAGCCAACAATATTATAACGACTGAACTCACAAAGCTGTGATGGCAGTCCGTCTGTTTCGGGAGGGGGCGGTGGTTGGGAGGTGGTGGGCTTGAGGCCCAACAGGTAGCTGAAGGAAGGCCCCTGAGTCAGAATAACAAGCGAGAGACAGAGAATGAGAGAGAAAGAGACAGAGAAAGAGAGACAGACAGCGAGAGAGAGACAGAGACAGAGAGAGTGTGACATCCCCCCACCTTACCCCGCACTCCCTCCCCTCCACTGAGATTTTTAGATTGAAACGGATTGTAAACTTGATTGCCTGAAATGAAATGTCTCGTCTGCTTGATGGGGTGAGAAACGGGATGTGTAACGCTTCTTAAATTCACCATCCATCTCCCCAGACTGAGTGGGCCTTTCCCCATGCTCCAAGTGCCCCTGCGGTGCCACTTCCTCACCCTGCTGTCGCCCGTGTGTGCCAACCGAAACGAGATGGCCCGTCGAAAAGGACTCATCTCTCCAGCACCTAAACCAACCGCCGCCACCACCATCACCCCGAGCTCCACCTACACACCTTCCGGACCCTTTGAAAGTCAACACCGGGCGTTCCCAGCCCTAGTCCTGCCAATGGCCCTGGGCGCACTGAAGATGACCTCTTCCTGTGCCTGCGCTCCGTCTGACGGTCAGTGCCCCTTCCACGGTCACTCAATGTGATACAGTGCGAGTTTCCCCGCAGTTCTATTGCCCATCACGTGTTAGTTCTCCCAGGTACCCAGCACGACGGGCCATCGCTTTCGGTCCGCACCGTTCAGGCACGAGTCTGGCTACCCATGCCTGCCGCGGATTACCCGGCCTAACGGCCGTACGCAGGAGGAATGCACGTGGCTCCGGAGCTCTCCCCCCGAGGGGCAGCGTCTTTGAACGTTGCTGAAGCGGAGCCAGATCGACTGCGGGCAAAACAGGCGGCTTTGCAGAGAGGGGGCTGAGGGTTCGGTGAGAAACTATCCGCGGAATTGTAGGAAGAGAGGCCTACTTTCCTGCTCCTATTTCTCAAGGAAACGATGGATGTGCCAATTCAAGCACAGCAAGCTGCCAATAACATCACAGTAAGCGACCTCATAATGCGTTTTCCTTTTATTTTTGGAAAGGGGCCATTGTTTGGGGGAATATCGATTACAAAGGCCTTGCCCCATTTTGAGACCGGAAAGATCTCACGGCATGATCAGGAGAGGACAGGGCCTCAGCTGAAAGGTCTGGAAAGGATCCCAGCACTATGAGCATTGCAGTGAGGAGTCATCAAAGGCAGGAACCGAGGAGTGATCTGATGTCTGGAAGGAGGGGAACCCCAAGAGGGAAGGGGAAAAGATTTGCCGGGATGTTACCGGGATTGAGAGGCTGCGACTTTACTTTCTCTTGGAGTGTAGAAGGCTGAGGGGGGACCACAGAATCCCTTCAGTCAGTTCGCCAACTTTAGGTACATTTAAGTCGTCATTGGACAAGCATATGGACGTACATGGAATAGTGTAGGTTAGATGGGCTTGAGATCGGTATGACAGGTCGGCACAACATCGAGGGCCGAAGGGCCTGTACTGTGCTGTAATGTTCTATGTCAGGAATCAGGCTATTCAGCCCATCGAGTCCACATGGACCCTCAGCACAGCGTCCTGTCCACAACCAACCCTCTCCATATAACCCTGCATTTCCCATGGCTAACCCACTCAGCCTGCATATCCTTCCACATTATGGGTAATTCAGCATGGCCAATCCACCCTAACCTGCACATCTCTGGACTGTGAAAGGAGACTGGAGCAATCCCATGCAGACACAGGGAGAGATTACAACCTCTGCACAGATAGTTGCCCGAGGGTGGTATCGAACCCTGGTCCCTGGCGCTGTGAGGCAGCAATGCTAACCACTGAGCCACCGTGCCCCCCATAAGGGGCACAAATACAGTGAACAGTCCTAGAGTGGGGGAGTCCAGGACTAGAAGGTTTGAGATTGTTGACTTGCTCGCTGAACTGGCTTGTTTTCGTTCACACTTTTCACCACCATGCCAGGTAACATCATCTGTGAGGCTTCTGATGAAGCAATGTTATTCTACTCCACTTGGGATGTATACTGTCTGATCTGTAATGATGAGTAGTGTCATTTCTGGTTTTCATCTGTGTGGGTTTGTATATTGGGTCCAATTCTATATGTTTGTTGATTGAAATATGGGTAGAGAACTGTTTAACTGGGACAAGGTAACCATAGGAGCCCCAGCCAAACATAGACACACACGGGAATTCCTGGAGGCATGGTTCCCCACCCATACGTCAATCAACAAACATGTAGAATTGGACCCCATATACAAATCCACACAGATCAAATCCGGAAATGACAGTACTCATCATAACAGACCAGACAGTATAAACTCCAAGCTGAAGTAGAATAACATCACTTTCTTGGGGGCTCCACTGATGATGTCACCGAGCATGGTGACAAAACTTCTGAACTAGAACAAGCCAGCTCAGTGAGCAAGTCAACAAACTCACTCACAATCCAGCTACAGACCTTTGCCAATACTTTAAGCGTAGGTTTAAGGCGAGAGGGGAAAGATTTAAAAGGGATCTTTTCACACAGAGGGTGGTGCGTGTATGGAACGAGCTGCCACAGGAGGTGGTGGAGACGGGTATAATGACAACATTTAAAAGACATTTGGACTGGTACATGGATACGAAGGGTTTAGAGGGATATGGGCCAAATGCTGGCAAATGGAACTAGTTCAGTGTAGGAAGCCTGGTCAGCATGGGCGAGTTGGACCGAAGGGCCTGCTTCCGGGCTGTATGACTCTGTGGCCGTGACATGGGATTTTCTTACAGGATCCTTGTCGAGTCGGTGTCTTTCCCTGTTCCTAACTGCAGTAATGGGCCGCAGCATTAAGGGAATCTGGAGGAGGGCCCAATGAAGTGTGAATGAATTAGCACACAGGAGAAAATGTCTCCCATTTATCATCGGGCTGCCTGGCCTGTCAGCTCAGATTTCAGCCTGCCTCCAACTGCAGGCTGACACCCGTGTCTGACGGAGCTCCAGGGGAGAGAGGAAGGAGAAGTAGAGGCCCAGACAAGACACCATCCTCCTCCACTAACAGCCACAACCCCAACAACAGACAGAGCGCTCAAATCACCAGCCTACAAGAAAGATCTCAGTCCCTGACAAACGATAAAAGCCTTGCTGACAAATTAATACAAACTAGCGTGAGGGCTCACACAGTGAAGAAGGCCAGTTGGTCCACATTGTTGCCCACCAATAGACTCACACCAGCTATGCTGACCCCACATCCAACACACACACACACATTTCATAATAAACTGGCCACAACTGAGAAAGGGGTGGCAGTAAGGTGCCAGCATGCTCCTGTTGTTCTTGTGCCAATCTCCGTGGTATGCGACTGAAGGGCACTGGCTGTAAAACAAGGAGGCCTCACAATGAACTCTCACCCGTTGGAGTGAAGCACAGCTCAGTCACGTCACACCGTCAGCTCTGAAGCGGAGGTTTGAGAGTTCAAACACTGTACTGGGGCATGTGTCCAACTGAGGGAGTGCCACAGCGCCAGTGATGCCATCTTCCAACCCACGTTCTGTCAGGGGAACCTAAAAGGACCTGTGGCATCATATCTGAAGATCTACAGGACAGTGGCCTGGCTGAAACATTATTGCTTTATTCATTCATGTGACGTGGCCACCATTGGCTAAGGCAATTAAGAGTCAACCACATGGCTGTGGGCTTGGAGTTACATATAGGCCAGACCAAGTAAGTATGATGAAAAAATGAACCAGATGAGTTTTCACAATGACCAACAATGGCTTCTTTTTAATTCTACTTTAAAACATCTGGAATTGAAGTTTCATGATGCCCCCAAAATATTAACCTGGGGCTCTGAATTCCAGGTCGCAGCTACACCGCTACCTCGGGCAATGTTGCTAAAAAGATGATTAGATTAGATTCCCTACAGTCCGGAAAAAGGCCCTTTGGCCCAACAAGTCCACACTGCCCCTTGGAGCATCCCACCCAGACCCATCCCCCTATAATACACACACACCCCTGAACACTATGGGCAATTTAGCATGGCCGATCCAGCTAGCCTGCACATCTTTGGACTGTGGGAGGAAACCAGAGCATACCCACACAGACATGGGGAGAATGTGCAAACTCCGCACAGACAGTTACCCAAGGCTGGAATTGAACCCAGGTCCCTGGTGCTGTGAGGCTGCAGTGCTAACCACTGAGCCACCGTGCCGCCCAAATTGGACCTTCATTACACGGCTGTTTGTGGGAGCTACCCCTGTGTGCAAGCTGGCTGCCTCGATTTCTCCCTCACAACAGCAAGTGCACTTCAAAATGTATTTTGTCGGCGCCGCGTGAATGCAAAACCTTTCATGCTTCATGACACACAGCTGCCCAACAGCAACCAGCTGGAGTAAGCTTTCTCTGCCAACGAGCTGCCAACAGCGGCTGAACGGCTATGAGAGGCATCGCTGCCAGAACAGCAAGTCCACTCCCCATCTCTACCTTTGGAAAGAGTTTTTCCACCCATTGTGGAACAGGCTTTACAACAGTCCTTCTGCCAGATTATTGCCAAAAGAGCTCATTTTAAAAGTGACCAGAAGTCAAGGTCCAAAATGTTTCCTCCAGCGGAAGCTGCGCACACTGTCAGTTTCTTCTCTTAACTGAGGCAAAAGGTGAACTTCTGAGGAAGGGTCACCAGACCCAAAACGTTAACTCTGTTTTTTAACCTCAGAGATGCTGCCAGACCTGCTGAGCTTTTCCCAGCAACTTCTGTTTTTTGTTCCTGATTTACAGCATCCGCAATTCTTTCAGTTTTTATTCAGGAGGTGATCTTGACTAGAAAGTCTCCCACAGATACAAGACAGCATCAGACTGCAGGATGTTCAAACAGTAAAGGACGGAGTTTGCATTGCTCGAGATATAAAAGCCTGGTTCGGCCACGTCTGGAGTATTGTGTACAGTTCTGGTTGCCTCATTACAGGAAAGATGTGGAAGCGTTGGAACAGGTGCAGAGGAGATTTACCATGATGTTGCCTGGAATGGTGGGAAGGTCTTACAAGGAAAGGTTGAGCAAGCTAGGGCTTTTTTCTTTAGAACAACGAAGGATGAGAGGTGACTTGATAGAGGTGTACAAAATGATCAGAGGTAAAGATAAAGTAGACAGTCAGAGACTTTTTCCCAGGGTGGAGATAGCTATTACAAGGGGGCATAGTTTTAAAGTGAGTAGAGGTAGATATAGGGGAGATGTCAAGAGGTAGGTTCTTTCCTCAGAGAGTGGTAGAGGCGTGGAATGCTTTGCCGGAGAAGGTAGTGGAGTCAGTCTCATTAGGCGCATTTAAGCAGCTATTAGATAGGCATATGGATGATAGTATAAGGTAGGGATGGAGGGTAGATAGACCTTAGGTTTAGGGTAAAAGTTCAGCACAACATTGTGGGCCAAAGGGCCTGTACTGTGCTACACTGTTCTATGTATTTTAGACATTCCAAGAGAGCTTTCTACGCTTCACGAGCATAGTTACCCATGGTCACAAGAACAACTGCAGCCATGAATTTGCAAATGCTGAAGTCACAGAGAATGTCAATGAATACAAAATGATCAGGTCTGCTGTGTCTGAGGGTTCTCCAAGACATCGAAGAAAAATTTAATAAAATCAAAACCTGGCACCTTGACCGTCTAGAAGGACAAAGGGCAGCAGATACATAGGAACGCCATACCCTGTCAGTTCCCCTTCAAACTACCCACCATCTTCAATTGGAAATATATCATCTTTCCTTCACAGTTGCTGGATCAAAATCTTGGAATTGCCTCCCTAAGGGCATTATGTGTCAAGCCCAGTTCACTAAGGCAGCTCATCCACCTTCTGAAGGACAACTAGAGATGGACTAGAAATGCTCCTAGTCAGCAAGGTCCACATCCCATGATTGAGTTAAAACAAAAGATGGCCATTGTACCTTTCACCTTCAGCTGCAGCAGTGGATAGAACTTTCATCTGATGCAGAGGGCTGTAGGCACGAAGTTCCCCTCCATCAGATCCCCTGATTCCACTTCTGTCTCGGCGTATCTCCCGTGGTTGCCTCCAGACTCTGCCATTTGAGCCCACTCCTGACTAGGCCTTCCCTTGTTCCAAAAATCTGGCGCCCCGTTTGCAAGCCACTTCAAGTCCTGTCCCCCAGTCTATGCTGGTTCTCAGTCAAGCACCATCATAATGCTTCAAATTCCCACCCTTGTTTCCCAACGCCACATTTGACCTGGTCCATCCCTATCTCCCTCTCTACCTCCTCCTCAGTCCCAATTTTCCAAGATATCTGTACTTCATCAATTCTGCTCTCTTCAACAATCACAATCTTAACTGCTCTATCATCATGGTGGCTCAGCGGTTAGCACTACTGGGGCCTCAGGTTCAATTCAACACTTGAGCGACTGTCTGTGTAGTTTGCACATTCTCCCCCATGTCTGCGTGCGTTTCCTCCAGGCGCTCCGGTTTCCTCCCACAGTCCGAAGATGTGCAGGTTAGGGTGGACTAGCCATGGGAAATCTGAGGATGGGGCGGGTCTGGGTAAGATGGTCTTCAAAGGACTGGTGTGGATTCGATAGGCTGAATTGCCTGCTTCCATACTACAGGAATTCTAAGCTGGCTGTGCCTTCAGATGCCTCAGGCCTTAAACACAGAAAATCCACTCCCTTCCCTTTTTATCTTTCTGGTTCTTTGATAAAACCTTTGACCTGATATTACCTTTCACTTTTTTAATAGGGCTGTGAAGCACCTCGAGATGTTCGGCTGCATTAACAGCGCCAACTGAATGCAAAGCTGGTGTTGATCTTCACATTGAGCTCCTGCCTGCCCTCGCAAACAGATATCTGAACTTACATGGGGCAGAGCTGAGGTGAGGGTCAACTTGTATCCCCTCCCCAAAAACCGACCGTGAGGCCAAAACTACATGGTGGGTTGTGGGATCTTGCTGTGCCTGCATTGGCTGGTGCATTTCTGCACATGTAGTGGAGAATTTGCTTCAAAAGGGAACTCGTTAGTTTTCACAAGCTTCGGGATGCACAGAAACCGTGAGACCACAAATGAAGATGCAGCCCTTCTGCATTAACCCACATTTACACAGTGCTCCAGAGGCAGTGTGTCCCGGGCTACAAGAAGATATAAACACGGCTGGTTAACTGGTTAAGCACTGGATGGAATTTAACCCTGAAAACCCTTTGAGGTGGAAAGGAATAATTTGACAAGAAAGTATTCACTGAATGATGTGACACTCGGAAGCCCAATGGAACAATGCAACCTTAGCGTATTTGTCTGTAGATCTCTGAAGGCGGAAAGGCATGTTAATAGGGTGGTGAAAAAGACATAGGGGGCACTTGCCTTTATCAATCGAGGCATAGGTAACAAAACCTGGGAAGTCATGTTGAAGTTGTGTAGAACTTTGGTGATACCTGGTCTAGAGTACTGTGTTCAGTTATGTTCGCCACATTACAGGATGGATGTGATTGCTCTGGAAGGAGTGCAGAGGAGATTCATTGCAATGTTGTCTAGAATGGAAAATTTAAATCATGAGAAAAGGTTGAATAGGCTCGGGGTAGTGTTGTTAGAGCAGAGGAAATGAAGGTGCAATCTGGACTGAGGGCGCGGACAGAGTGGATAAGGAGCAGCTGTTCCCCTTCATTGAAGGGTCATTCATGAGGCAACACAGGTTTAATGTGACGGGCAAGAGGTTTAGGGGAGGTGTGAAGAAAACATTTTTAATCAGAGTGGTGACACTCTGCAATGTGCTTTCTAGGAGGGTAGTAGAAGCTGGTTGGCACACTTCCTGGAAAAAGGATGGCACTCGGCATGTCGTACATTCAAGTCAAGTGTTGATAAATGGAATTAGTGTGAAGGTGTGATAAAATCATGCAGCACAGAAACAGACCCTTCGGTCCAACCAGTCCATGCCAACCATAATCCCAAACTAAACAAATCCCACCTACCTGCTCCTGGCCCATATCCCTCCAAACCTTTCCTATTCATGTACTTATCCAAATATCTTTTCAACGTTGTAACTGTACCTGTATCCAACACTTCCACTGGAAGTTCATTTCACACACAAACCACCCTCTGTTTAAAAAAAAATTTGCCCCTCATGTCTTTATTAAAGCTTTCCCCTCTCACCTTAAAAATGTGTCTCCTTGTCTTGAAATCCCACACCCTAGGGAAAAGACTTCTGTTATTCACCTTATCCATACCCCTCATGATTTTATAAACCTCCATAAAAGTCACCCCTCAACCTCCCATACTCCAGTGATAAAATACCCAGCCTATCCTTTTAGCTCAAACCCTCCATTCTCGGCAACATCCTGATAAAGCTCTTCTGAGCCCTCTCCAGCTTAATAACATCCTTCCTGTAACAGGGCGACCAGAACTGGGCACAGTTCTCCAGAAGAGGCCTCACCAACGTCTCGTACAACCTCAACATGACATCCCAACTCCTATACTCAAAGGACTGAGCAATGAGGGCAAGTGTGCCAAATGCCATCTTAACCACCCTGTCCATGTGTGATGCAAACTTCAAAGAATTATGTACCTGAACCCCTAGGTCCCTGTGTTCCACAACACTACCCAGGGCCCTATTTTCATTTGTGTAAGTCCTGCCCTTGTTTGGTTTTCCCAAAATGTGGTACAGACTCAATGGACCAAAGGGCCTTTTCTGTACAATATGATTCTATGATAAATGTTATTTCATTGAGGTATGAAGCGGGGGGAGGACTGTTTGAGTCTCACTGGAACAGTCAGGAGTAGAGACCAAGTTGGAGAATGAAGAGAAAGTCTCAAGTCACTGAGGGGTGAAGGGGCTTAGAAAGGAAGTGCAGATGGGAGCAGGATGTGATGGAAGTGACAGGGGTGCAAAGGGAGATGTGAGATGGGTCAGATTTTATTGCAGCCAGCCAAAGTTGCCTGCTTTTCTTGACTCAAGCACTAGGCCTCCGCGCGACAGACGTGTTTGACCCTGGCACGACCTGTTGGCGACTAAGCACAGGGCACCTTTTTCCCAGATGGGGTAATCTGCAACCCGCCTGAACACACAGCAAGAGTGAGTCTCCTACACAAAACCAGACTGAAGGATCATTTGTGAATGACACAAGCCTGTGCCAGGAAGAAATCGGTTCGAGGAGCAATTTTATTGTTAACTCAGAGAAAGCGAAAGCAAGAGAGCAGGAAACTTCAACGTCAGAGGCATGGACAAATTTAAGACGAAGCGACTTAAGTTTGGATTTGCAATTTGTTTAATCCTCCAGCAATAAGTAAAGCACCAAGGAATGAGATACATACAAACGATCATTTTCAGTGCCAGAGAGGTTGAAGGTCATAAAGGTTTACTGCATTCTTACAAAGGGATGCTGTAACGAGCTGTAAATTCCTGTGATGAATTGAATCCATAATTACAACATGAGCACAGGAGGGTTTTTTTAATGTACTTAAACAGGGAGCCAAGCAGCAATATGTACCATTTATGTGCAGTTTATAGAGAGGTGGCTATAATCAAGCAACACTTTTCCAAATGTCATGCCTAACTGCACATTCCCCAATGATCCCCATAGGAACGGCGAACACTTGTTAACCTCACTCTACCTGTCCCCACAGTGGGGACTGCACATCTTGTTGGAAGGTCAGCAGGCGTTGCAACACAAGAGTCGCAGCCTCTGACCCAATGCTTCAGTTCTCAAATCGAGCCACAAACGAAATAAATAAACAAGACCCAGATAAGTCTTGTTCCCACACCCTCCAGTCTAATGAGATTTCATTAGGCAATTTGTACTTTAGTGGAGTTTAGGCACGGGTACAACTTTCTTTCTTGAAGATTAATTGCATAGTTCCTGTTGAGTGCTTTCTGCTTGAAATAATAAGATGTTTGCCAGGGAGACTGAAAGCTCTGAGCCCCATCCAATTAGACTGTTACATATATATATATATATATACAAAGTACCAACTCCACAATGCTTGGAGCAATGTCACAGTGGAAAGCAGTGATTAATTATATAATTTTGGGTTAATTCTTGGTCAAAGAATGGGTGAGCATTGTTTACCCTGTTGAAACAAGGAGCAAGGCTTGGCCCTTTGCAAGATTTAAACGATGCATTGAGAAAAATGGCACTCACTTCCTTACTCTATAATACTCGGCTGTCAGGGTCTCTGGCTGTTCAATTTCTCTCCCACTTGCAGAGCAACCATAAATCTGCTCTAAAAGCTGCTCGGGCACAGGCTGAACACAATCGACAAATAAGCAGTGATTTACACACGCTTGCTACAATCTAGTCTGTTGTGTTCACTTTCACAATGCAGCCCCCTCTCGACACCAGGAAAGTGAAGTGCAGTCTGGGCTGACAGCATTATGGAACATCCCCCTTCAGTCAGTAAACACGACCCTGAGTAGCTGGTCATTTCAATTCCCAGCCCCACTCCGACTCTGACCTCTCTATCCTCGACCTCCTGTATTATTCCTACCAAGCTCACTGTAAAAAGCTAATTGCAAGCCTTTAGCTCGGCCACAATCGGGGGACTGCACACTTTTGTTTGCCACACTAATAACAAGGAAGAACTCTCTGCCATCCCTCACACTGGAGCGTTTGAGGGGGGCAGTGTAAAGGGAACATGACTTTGAGCCTATTTATAGTTCAGAAGGTTGGGGGAGTTATTTTTTCCTCTGTATCTAACCCAATGTTGTCCCTGTCCCAGGAGTGTTTGATGGGGACAGTGTAGAGGGAACTTTACTCTGTACCTAACCGCGTGCTGTCCCTGCTCTGGGAGTGTTTGATGGGGACAGTGTAGAGGGAGCTGTACTCTGTATTTAACCCCGTGCTGTCCCTGTCCTGGGAGTGTTTGATGGGCACAGCGTAGAAGAAGCTTTACTATGCATTCAGTCCCGTGCTGCCCTTCTCCTGGGGGTGTTGGGTAGGGATGGTGTCGAGCAAACTTTCCTTTCCATTTATGCCACATTTGAAAGAGTAGAAAAGGATGTGGAGGTTTCAAAGGAGGTGCAAAAGGGCTTTACCAGGATTTTCTAAAGAAGGGTCTAGGCCCGAAATGTCAGCCTTCCTGCTCCCCTGATGCTGCTTGGCCTGCTGTGTTCATCCAGCTGTACACTTGTTCTCTCTTTGACCAGGATTGGAGCATTTTAGCCAAAAGGACAAACCTGGGTTGTTTTCAGTAGAGTCTTGGAGTCTTGGAGGCTGAGGGGGCGGGGTGGGGAGGGGGTCGCGGCCTGACAGAAGTAACTAAAATGATGAGAGGCACCAATAAGATGGGTAGTTGGAGTCGTCTTCCCAGGGTGGAAATGTCAAATACAAGGGAGCATAGGTTTAAGGTGAGAGGGGGAAAGTTTAAAGGAGATATGCGAGGAAAGCTTTTGTTTTAAACACCGAGGGTAGTAGGTGCCTGGGACATGCTGCCAGGGGCGATGGTAGAAGCAGATAGGAAAAGAGGCATTGGCTCATCAAGTGAGCTGCCCCCAAGAGGAGACCGTGTGTGTGTCACACAAATGCCCTTCACAGCCTGACCCACAGGTGCTGCCCTGCATTTACCTGCACCTGCCCAGGACCACTGGTAAGTTCCCTGCGATCTGGGGACTCCCTTGGCATTAGTTCCATTGACCAGGTCATAGCTTGCAATGCAGTGCTCTTCTTTCCCTGGCACAACACTGATGTGCATTCTAATAGCACCTTTCGACACTCCCACCTTCATGAAAGAAATTAGCCACCAACTGAATCACACCCATCAGATAATTTAAAGCCCGATGATTTTGACTGAGGGAGGTGACAGTTGTTGTGTTTTTGCAGGAAGGATCCTGAGCTGGGATCTCCTCGTTCTATTGGTTGGAATTTTAGTGAAAATGATTCTTACTCTGAACTTTCCAACAGCACAGGGCCTATCCCACACTCCGGGGTCCTGGGCCGAGCTTGTGGTATTTCAAACATGGTCACAGCTTTCATTTCAGTTCCCATTCTCCATCATCGCCTCAGGCAGACCGACACTCACACAGACACACACATAGTCACACACACTTTGACAAAGTCTCTCTCTCTCTCTCTCTCACACACACACACACAGATGGGCACCTGTTCCACTCCCCTGCCCCTCCCCCTGCCTCATGGATTAAACTAGATGAAACTGACAGTCAAACTGGAGAGACCAGTCACTGCTTTGAACTGGGAGTGAGGTTAGACAGTCAGTGTTGAGAGGGAAATGATAGGGGTGCAAAACTCTGTCTCATTACTGGCGCAGATTAAATGTGCCCTGGATAAATGCAGCTCGGCGGGACTCAACAGAGCAGCCTCGCCTCAAAAGGACAGACCCCACCAACAGCACCTACAGCTCCCCCCTCTAAAATCTCTGCTGGGGCATGGCATGTTGAAGGCACCCTAACCACACAGGACTGAACTCCAACATAGAAATATTCATTTGAAGCCCGGGGTTTGGGATGGATGGTTGGAGGATGTGGGTGGTGTCAGGAGGAGAGACTGATGGACGTGGTGGGAGGGACTGAGGGACATAGCAGGGGGGGACTGAGGAACATAGTGGGGGCAGGACTGAAGGGCATAGCAAGGGGGGACTGAGGGATGTGGTGACGGGGGGGACTGAGGGACATAGTGAGGGGGTGACTGAGGGACATAGCGAGAGGGGACTGAGGGACATAGTGAGGGGGGGTGACTGAGGGACATAGCAAGGGGAGACTGAGGGACATAGCGAGGGGGGACAGGGACATAGTGAGGGGGGAACTGAGGGACATAGTGAGGGGGGACTGAGGGAGATATTGAGGGGCAGACTGAGGGACGTAGTGAGGGGGTGACTGAGGGACATAGCGAGGGGGGACTGAGGGACATAGTGACGGGGGACAGTGGCTGTGCCAGTCTGAGTGCAGAAAGCTCTGCTGGAATCTGAGGGAATGAGAGGGCTGTGAGCAAATCATTTCTGTTGCTGCCTCCCGCAGTGGAGCAGCCCGTCGATAAAACACTGGAACTGGGGGAAAGGCCCCCCATTGTGGGACAGAGCACTGGGCCTGGGAACAGCCAGTCAGCCAAACCAGAGAGAGGGAGGGAGAAAGGGACAGAGAGAGAGGCGGGGTCATAGAGAGAGAGAGACAGGTAGAGAGGGAGGGAGGGAAAAGAGCAATGGAGTGCACTGTCAATGCAGTGCCGGCTCGCGTTGAGGAAGCTAATCTATCGACTGGCTTGTAGAGTCGGTCTGACCCATAGTAGACCACTATCCTACGAAATATCTCCTGCCACCGAAAACAACTACCCTCGGGTACTTTAATCCACGCTCCCATGGCCACTCAGCCAACAGAGCGGCCAGCTGTTCAACAGAGAGAGGCCTCACCTCTGACTTCCAGACCTCCAGCAGGGACGCTGCCTGATTCCCTCCATCCCTTCTCTCTACACCCCCCTACCCCACAAATCGCCATGAGGAAACGTTCGGAGGGTTGGATCTACCCCAGCTGGAGTTGGGAAATTCCGAGGGGGACGAGAGAGGACATTACCCGTTGTGTTGTGGGGGTGGGGAGCCTAGACCTGTGGCGGGTAGCAGTTTATAAACTGAGAGGTCCCTAGTCTCAGGACATCTCTTCTGAGGCAGGAGGAAAGAGGCCTCTGAATAAAGCCTGAGGTTCGCTTCGATGAAGAAGGGCAAGCAGGAAAGTGAAATTTCGATGAGGGTCAGCAGTGGGTCGAATGGCCAACCACTGCCCCTATTTCTCCAATGGACACCAAGTGGGATTCCCCCAGTTTGAACAAAGCCGGGCTAACACAGCAGACTGACTGTGTTGAGGTTGGGAGAAGTAGGCGGGGCAGTATTACAAACCCCTTCTTCAGATAGGGCACAAGGAACCGTTTAGAATTGCCACAGCGTGGGATCAAGCCATTCAGACCCTCAGGTCCACACCAGCACTCGGAAGAGCATCCCACCCAGACCCTGCATTTCCCACGGTCAATCCAACCTAACCTGCACATCTTTGGACTGTGGGAGGAAACCGTAGCACCTGGAGGAAAGCCGCGCAGACACGGGGAGAATGTGCAAACTCCACACAGACAGTCGCCCGAGGATGGGATTGAACCCGGGTCCCTGGTGCTGTGAGGCAGCAGTGCTAACCACTGAGCCACCATGAACCTGTGCTCCAACGGGCGCCTTCAATGTCAGTCCAAGAGGTGACCACCCTGCTCCATCTCCACGCACGAGAGACGGAGGCTGTGGTCCACACGAGGGAGTCTCGTCAGGGAAAGTGGGCTGGGTCTGTAAAAGTAGTTGGAGCTGAGCGGGGAGAGTCAGTGATTCACTGCTTAGCACAAA
This sequence comes from Stegostoma tigrinum, assembly GCF_030684315.1. Classification (NCBI taxonomy): domain Eukaryota; kingdom Metazoa; phylum Chordata; class Chondrichthyes; order Orectolobiformes; family Stegostomatidae; genus Stegostoma; species Stegostoma tigrinum. Next base: position 9,570,776 of record NC_081361.1, on the reverse strand, counting down.
ATAACTGCCCGGGTTAGAGCTCTGATAGTGACACTGCACAAAAAGGGCAGAAACCATACACTGAGGGAGAAAGGAGCATTGTACATAGGTCTTCCAACCGTGCTGCACAAAACTATCCGTGCCACTCTGTGATTGTGTGTTTTATGGTGACCAATTGTGAACTTCATTAAGTTTTATGATCCCTGCCTCTCGTTTATAACTACTGGGAAAGATTTAAAACGCTTGCTAATTCGAAGGTGGCAATGAATCGGAATCAGTCGGGAGATGGATGCTAAAGGCATCTCGCAAAATCATTGCTGCCTCAGGCTGAACAATCCCTCACCATCTCACCCACTCAACCGCCCCACCATGCTGTCAGAAACCTCACAACACCATTGCTGGCCCTCACTCCCCATTGCTGGGACAACACACTGGGAGCCAACACAGTAACAGAAATCTAAATTCTGCATTCCCAGGTGCCTTTCATAACTCCAGGACATTGCACAAAACTCTATCCAGCTGCACGCCACTCAGTATTACAGCACGGTTCCTCCGCACAGATCAGTATTACAGCACCATCTGCATCGCTCAGTGTTACAACACTGTCCCTCCAGCCCCGCACTGCTCAATATTACAGCACCGTCACCCCAGCCCCGCACCGCTCAGTATTACAGCACCATCCCACAACCCCATACTGCTCAGTAATACAGCACTGTCCCACAACCCCATGCCGCTCTGTCTTACAGGACTGCCCACCCAGCCCCGTACCGCTCAGTATTATAACACGCTCGCACCAGCCCCACACTGCTCAGTATTACAGCTCAGTCACCCAGCCCCGCACCGCTTAATATTACGGCACTGTCCCCCCAGCCCCGTACCACTCAGTATTACAGCACTGTCCCCCCAACCCCGCAAAACTCAGTATGACAGCACTGTCCCACAAGCCTTGCGTCTCTCAGTATTACAGCACTGACCCCCCCAGCCCTGCACCGTTCAGTATTACACCACTGTCCACCCAGACCCGCGCTACTCAGTATTACAGCTCTAATCCCCGCACCGCTCATTATCACAGCATCCTCTGCCCAGCCCCACACCGCTCAGTTTTACAGCACTGTCACCCGAGCCCCACACCGCTCAATATTGCAGCACTGTCCCAACAGCCCATCACCACTCAATATTACAGCACCTTCCCAAAAGCGTGTCACTGCTCAATATTACAGCATTGTGCCCGGAGCCCTGCACCGGTCAGTATTACAGCACTGTCCCACCAGCCCTGCACTGCTAGGTATTACAGCACTGTCCCTCCAGCCCCACAATGCTCAGTATTACTGCACTGACCCTTTAGGCCCGCACCGCTCAGTATGACAGCATAGTCCCCCTGCACCACTCAGTATTACAGGACTGTCTCCCCAGGACCATATTGCTTAGTATTACAACATGGGGGACAGTGCTGTAATACTGAGTGGTGCAGAGCTTGCGGAACCGCGCTGTATTACTGAGCAGAGTGGGGCTGAAGGACAGTGCTGTAATACTGAGCGATGCGGGACTGAGACCCCTCCCTCAACCCAACCCACCCAGACCCGCACATCTCAGTATTACAGCACTGTCACACTGGTCTGGTAAACATTACATCTCTGCCCCCTGTACCGCTGAAGATAACAGCACATTCACCACCAGCCCACACCGTTCAGTATTACAGCAATATCCCCCCAACGCCACACTGTCTCGTACCACCGCACTGTCCACACAGCCCTGCACCGCTCAGCATTATAGCACAGTCCCACATGACCAACCCAAGGAAACCTAACCAGATAAATAGAAAGCGGGACATAACACCAGCGCTTCGTCGGAGGCTCACTGATGATGTTACCTAGAATGGTGACGAAACGTCTGAAAACTAATCTTCCAGCTCAGCGAGCAAACTCACATCCAGAGCACAGTCCCTCTAACACTGCACTGTTCAGTGTTACAGCATAGCCTCCCAGTCCCGCACTGCTCAGTATTACAGAACTGTCCCCACAGCCCGGCACCACTCAGTATGGCAGCACTATCCCCCGAGAACCACACTGCTCAGTATTACAGCACTGTCCTCCAAGCCCTACGCTGCTCAGTATTACAGCACTGTCCCTCCAGCCCCGACCCACTCAGTATTACAGCACTGTCCCCCAAGCCCTGCACCGCTCAGTAGGACAGCACAGTCCACCCAGTCCCACACCGCTCAGTATGACAGCACTGTCCTCACAGCCCCGTACCACTTCATATTACACCACTGTCCCGTCAGCCCCGCATCGCTCAGTATTACAGCACTGTCCTTCAGCCCCACTCTGCTCAGTAATACAGCGCGGTTCCGCAAGCTCTGCACCACTCAGTATTACAGCACTGTCCCCCAACCCCACACCCTCAGTACTATAGGCCTGTCCACCCAATCCTGCACAGCCCACTACTACACAACTGCCCTCCAGCCCCACACCGCTCAGAATTACAGCACAGTCCCCCAGCCCCACACCCTCAGCATTATAGGACTGTCCACCCAGCCCTGTACCACTCAGTTGTACGGCACTGTCCCTCCATCCCCCGCACCGCTCAGTCTAACAACACTGTCCCCACAGCCCCGCACCGTGCAGTATTACAGCACGGTCCCCCAGCCCTGCACTGCTCAGTATTAGTGCACTGTGCCCTCAGCCCCGCACCACGCAGTATTATTGCACTGTGCTGTCAGCCCCGCACCACTCAGTATAACAGCACGATTTCTCACAACCCTATACCATTCCACAGAACAAAACTGTTCCCTCAGCATGGCATTGCTCAGTAGAACAGCAGTGGCCCCCAGGCACCACACCACTCAGTATTACAGGACTGTCCCTCCAGTCCCGCACCACTCAGTATGACAGGACTGTCCCTCCATCCCCACACCGGTCAGTATTACAGCACAGTCCCCCAAGCTCTGTACCACTCAGTATTACAGCACTGTTCCCCAGCCCCACACTGCTCAGTATTACAGGACTGTCCAACCAGCCCCACACCACTCAGCATTACACAACTGTCCCTCCAGCCCCACATCACTCAGAATAACAGCACAGTCCCCACAGATCCACACCACTCAGTATTACAGCACTGTCCCTCCAGCCCCACACTGCTCAGTATTACAGTACTGTCCCTCCAGCCCCACACTGCTCAGTATTACAGTACTGTCCCTCCAGCCTCACACCTCTCAGTATTATAGGACTGTCCACCCAGCCCCACACCACTCAGTATTATGGGACTGCCCCTCCAGCCCCGCACCGCTCAGTATTACAGCACTGTCCCCCCAGGCCTGCACCACTCAGTATTACAGAACTGTCGCCCTAGCCCCACACCACACAGTATTACAGCACTGTCCTTCTAGACCTGTACCACTCAGATATTACACCACTGTCCCTCCATCCCCCGCACCACTCACTATTACAGCACTGTCCTCCCTTCTCCTGCTCTGCTCAATATTACAGCACAATCGCCCCAGCAGCACACTGCTCAGTATTACAGGACTGTCCATCCAGCCCCACACTGCTCAGTATTACAGGGCTGTCCACCCAGCCCCACACTGCTCAGTATTACAGGACTGTCCCTCCAGTCTCGCACTTCTCAGAATTAAAGCACAGTCCCCACAAGCCCACACCACTCAGTATTACAGAACTATACCTCCTGCCCCTCACCACTCATTATTACAGCACTGTCTCTCCATCCCCTGCTCCATTCAGAATTGCAGCACTGTCCCCCCAGCCCTGCAAAACTCAGAATTACAGCACTGTCCCTCCATCCTCCGCACTGCTCAGTATTACAGCACTGTGTCTCCATCCCCTGTTCCACTCAGTATTACAGCATAGTACTCCCAGCCCCGCACTGCTCAGAATTACAGCACTATTCCACCGTCCCCCACACCACTCAGTATTACAGCACTGTCTCTCCATCCCCTGCTCCACTCAGAATTAGAGCACTGTCCCTCCAGCCCCACCTTGCTCAGTATTACAACACTGATCCTCCAGCCCCGCACCACCCAGTATTACAGCACTGACCACCAGTCCCGCACTACTCAGTATTACAGCACTGTCCCCCCGGCCCCACAAAACTCAGAATTACACCACTGTCCCTCCATCCCCTGCACCACTCACTATTACAGCACTGTCCCCCCAGCCCCGCAAAACTCAGAATTACACCACTGACCCTCCATCCCTCGCACCGCTCAGTATTACAGCACAGTCTCTCCATCCCCTGCTCCATTCAGTATTACAGCACAGTCCCCCCAGCACCATACTGCTCAGTATTACAGGACTGTCCACCCAGCCCCGCACCACTCAGTATTACAGGACTGTCCACCCAACCCCATACCACTCAGTATTACAGGACTGTCCCTCCAGCCTCGCACCACTCAGAATTACAGCACAGTCCCCACAGGGTCACACCACTCAGTATTAAAGAACTGTGCCTCCGGTCCCACACCGCTCAGTATTACAGGACTGTCCCTCCAGGCCCCACGCCGCTCAGTATTACAGCACTGTCCCTCCATCCCCTGCTCCACTAATATTACAGCACTGTCCCTCCAGGCCCCACACCACTCAGTTTTACAGCACTGTCCCTCCAGCCCCACACTGCTCAGTATTACAGCACTGTCCCTCCAGCCCCACACTGCTCAGTATTACAGCACTGTCCCTCCAGCCCCACACTGCTCAGTATTACAGCACTGTCCCTCCAGCCCCGCACCACTCAGTATTACAGTACTGTCCCCCCAGTCCCACACCACTCAGTATTGCAGCTCTGTCCCTCCAGGCCCCACACCACTCAGTATTACAGCACTGTCCATCCATCCCCTGCTCCGCTAATACTACAGCACTGTTCCCACAGCCTCACAACACTCAGTGTTACAGCACTGTCCCCCAGCCCCGCATCGCTCAGTGTTACAGCACTGTCGCCCAGCTCCTCACCGCTCAGTACTACATTACAGTCCCTCCAGCCCCACACTGCTCAGTAGTACAGCACCATCCTCCCACACCGCTCAGTATTACAGTATGTGTCTTGATTGCTCTGCTCAGTTTTCTAGCAAGCATCGTCAACTTTCAGGTTTCTAATCTCTGCTCTGACAGTCTCTCATGATGTGTTGCCCTGCAACCCGGTGTCTGTACACATTTCATATCACCTGTCGTATTGTCCTGAGTTAGAACATACAACATAGAACAGTACAGCACCGGAATGGGCCCTTCAGCCCACGATGTTGTGCTGAACATCATATCAAATTAAACTAATTCCTTCTGCCTGCCTTTGATCCATCTCCTTTCATTCCTTGCACATTCATGTGCTTCTCTAAAAGTCTCATAAACGCCCTTATCATATTGCTTCCAGTACCACCCTTGGCAGCACATTTCACATTCCTGTCACTGTCTGTGTAGAATAATTGCTCCTCACATCTCCTTTGAACTTTCCCCCCTCTCACGTTCATGCATGCCCCCGGTATTGGACATTTCAACTCTGGGAAAAAAGTTCTGACTGTCAACCCTATCTGTGCATCTCATAATTTTCTCGGCTGCTATCTAGTCTCCCCCAAGCATCCACCGCTCCAGAGAAAACAACCCGAGTTTTTCTTGCCTCTCCTTCTCACTTACATCCTCTAATCCAGGCAGCATCCTGGTAAACCTCTTCTGCACCTTCTCTAAAGCCTCCACATACTTCCCGTAATGTGGTGACCAGAATTGAATGCAGTACCCTTCAGAGTGGCCTAGATCTTATAACACTGCAACGCAACATCCTGACTTTTGTACTCAATTCCCTGAGCAATAAGGCAAGCATGTCATGTGTCTACTTTACTACTGTATCTACTTCCGTGACCACTTCCAGGGAGCTATGGACTTGAACCCCAAGGTCCTTCTGTACATCAGTGCTGTTCAGGGTCCTGCTGTAAATTGTATACTTTTCCTTAATGGTTGATGTCTCAAAGTGCAGCACCTCGTACTTACCCAGATTAAATGCCATCTGCCATTTCTTTGCCCATGTCTGCAACAGATCTATACCCCACTGTATCCTTTGGCAACCTTCTACACGATCAACAACTCCACCAATCTTTGTATCATCTGCAAACTTACTCACCCACTCATCTACATTTTCATCCATGTCATTTATATATATCACAAACAGCAGAGGTCCCAGTACAGAACACCACTGATCACAAACTACTAGCCAGAAAAACACCCTTCCACCGCTATCCTCTGCCTTCTACCTGAAAGCCAATTCTGAATCCACGCGGCCAAGCCACCAAAAACCCCATGCGTCTCAATCTTCTGGATGAGCCTACCGTGAGGGACCTTGTCGAAAGCCTTACCAAAATCCATGTAGCTAACATCCACTGCTCCAACCTCATCGAGCACCTTTGTCACTCCCTTGAAAAAGGCATGACCTACCCTGCCCAAAGCTGTGCTGACTGTCCCTGACTCACTTTTCCAAATGTGCGTAACTCCCATCCCTGAGAATTCCCTCCAACCCCTTCCCAACTACCAACATGAGTCTCACCGGTCTATAGTTTCCTGTGTTATCCCCATTTCCCCTCTTGAACAGAGTAACTACGTTAGCTACTTGCCAGTCCTACGGGACCTCCCCAGTATCTAGCGAGGGCCCAAAGATTTTGGTCGAGCACCCCTAGCAATCTCCTCTCCTACTCACTCAATAACCAGGTACCATCGGGCCCAGGGGACTAATCCACCTAATGCTCTTCAAGAGACCCAACACCACTTCTTTCTTGTTCTCCAAATGCCCTACCATATAAGCATGCTCCACACAAATCTCACCATCCTCTATATCCATCTCCTGGGTTTATACTGACGCAAAGTATTCATTTAGGGTCTTGTCCACATCCTCTGCCTGCAAGCACGAGTTCCCTCTTTTATTCTTGAGTGGTCCTACCATCTCCCTAATTATCCGCTTCTTTTTATTGCACCTTAAGAATGCTTTGGGATTTTCTTTAACCCAACTTGCCAAGGTCATTTCATGGCCCCCTTCCTGCTCTCCCAATTCCCTGCTTGGGTATTTTCCTGCCTTTTTTTTCATATTCTTCACGGACCTTGTCTGATTTTAGCTGCCTAAACCTTACATTCGCTTCCTTTTGACTAAATTCATAACCTCCCTCATTACCTAAAAGGTCCCATACCTTGCCATCAAGGGAGTGACAAAAGTGCTCGATGAGGTTGGAGCAGTGGATGTTAGCTACATGGATTTTGGTAAGGCTTTCGACAAGGTCCCTTCCTCCTTACAGGAGCATGCTGGTCCTGAAATCTCATCAGCAGGACTTTAAACAATTCCCACGCATCAAATGTGCCAGATTACAGCTCCTCTCAATTAATACTCCCTAGCTCCTGCCTAATTCTGACGTAAATTTACCCCCCCTCCCTCCAGTTTAGTATCTTCCCAAAAGGTCTTGATTAATCCTCATTCATAGCCATCCCAAAACTTAAGGAGTTACGATCACTGTTTCCAAAATGCTCACCCTCTGAAAGGTCAGTCACCAGGCTAGGCTCATGAGCCAACACAAGGTCCAGGATTTCTAATCCCAGTTGGACTATCCACATATTGTTTCAAGAATCCCTCTTGGATGTATTTAACAAGTTCTGCCCTGTCTAAGCATCTAGCTCTAAGGGAGTGCCAGTCAGTATTGGGGAGTTTAGTTACCCACTATGACAAACCCTACTGTTACAGCACCTTTTCATAACCCGCCTACATAACAGAGTACCAATGGTGCTGCTCTTACGTGTAGCGCCTGATTCTGATGTATAATGTCTCGGTGAAATCCCACTGCACTCATCGACAGATGAGAGAGACTGCCCCCGGGTTTCTGGTCAATATTTATCCCTCAAACAACAAACAACCCAAAAACGAGAACAGCCAAAAGCATTAGCTATGGCAATGTTGTCTGGGCCAGCATTTCTCGTCCGTCCCTAGTTGCCCCTTGAGAATGTGGGGGTGAGCTGCCTTCAGGAATCGTTGCAGTCCATGTGCTGTGGTTTGACCGTCAATGCCCTTCGGGAAGGAATTCCAAGGATTGTGACCCAGCATCAATGAAGGAACGAGGATTTGTTTCCAAGTCAGGATGATGAATAATTTGGAGGGGCACGTGATGGTCGTAGCCTGGCATGTGGTGTCAATGTTACCTGACTCAGCAGCGTAACTGCAACCCACCTACACTCAGGTGACAGCCTCACAGCTACTGCATGTCTCTCTCAGTGTCTGTTAGTGTGTATGTGCAGGGAGCTATGTCTGTCCCTGTGTCTGAGAGTGAGACAGAGATTGCGTGTGTGTGTGTGTGTGTGTGTGTGTGTGTGTGTGTGTGTGTGTGTGTGTGTGTGTATGTGTGTGTGTGTGTGTGTGTATGTGTGTGTGTGAGAGAGAGAGACGCTGTGTGTTTGAGTGTGTCTGAGATTTTGTGTGACAGAGAGTCAGAGAGAGTGTATGTGAGACAGAGAGATAGAGAGAGAGGGAGAGAGAGGGTGTGTGTGTGTGTGTGTGTGTGTGTGTGTGTGTGTGCGTGCGCGCACATGCGTGAGAGTGTGTGCGTGTGAGCGTAAG